>NC_056748.1:515584247-515884247 GCF_019279795.1 Protopterus annectens | reverse complement strand
TTCAACATGTCAACGCATTGTTTGTGTCTGTCAGACAGTCATTGTTGTGCATGGTTTACATGGCAGCCATGGCGTACTGTGTGTGATTCCAGGTACTTCATTGGGCTACCAGCATTGTACATTATCACAGCACATTCCAGCCATCACGTAGCCATCCTAGCTGACACTGTTATCCGGCCAGTGGGAGGTGTTCTGCCATGTGCACATATGTCACACAGTACGAGGGTGACTGACACACATTCTCAGGACAGGGTTCTGACCGCTGTGGATGTGTGTGATGCTGTCGACGACCATGACTGCACCAGATGGTGTCATCTGGATGTGTAACATTCACAACACACACCTACCTTCACGTAGCAACACATCATCCACAACAATGGACATCCCTGCATGAACACTGTGTGCAGTATGTCTGTATGACCACTGCATGCACCACTGGTAGCCACCAGCATGGCTGCCAACAGCAGCAGTGTGTATCCTGTGTGAACATGGGTTACACCATTCACAACACACCTGTGTCAGATGGCCCTGTTGTGGGTCACGATGCAGTTCCACACATCATGTAACAGTATACATCATGCACCGATATGTTGCGGACATGTGAACGGCTGTGCAAGTCAACATATGCACACATGACACATCACCTGGTACAACGTGTCTGTCTTACCACACGATATTGTGACCACCCTGTGATGACATTGTACAGGCTACGTGGACTGGGACATGTGATGGCTCAAAGGTATATTCACCCTCCGGGTGTGTGTCTAGCCAGGTGTACAGTAGGCAGTGGTCTGCACACGTGGATACTGTACATTGGCCTACTCTGTCACTGCGACTGTTGACTATGTTCATACTGTACTTATACAGGCATGTGGTATTTGTCCAGTATGATGGTCGTGGTCAACCACACTACTGTGGCACACATGACCTGCGGACATCTGCCTAGGGTGTGGGGCCCACATGTACATCTTCACATGCTATGCTGCCTCTGCAGCGGTGTCACATGTCTGTCTCCAGCAGGGCTGTCACAGGCAGGCACGGCATGCAGTGATGTGTGACAATGCTTGCACCCTCCACTGTGCTGTACACAAGCACTGCACACACAGTAAGGCACGCATGACATTTATCTGCGGTGCCTGGGACCTGCCTCCATGCTCTACACAGCACACCTGCCAGTCCAGATTGTACACAGATCATACCTCCCAGGCACATACCTGGACTGCAACACACACAGGTGAAGGGATCCCACATCACACAGTGATTTACACACATACTGTATATTTTCCGAACACAATGCATCATAGGTACTCCATGTTCGGATACCCATGTTTGTGACTGCTAGACACATTGTGACACGCAACGGAGAGTGCACTGTACACCACAGGTTACATGCTGGCTGTGTTGTCATACTGTACATTGCACCTCGGACAGTTGCTACTGCCATGTGCTGACAGCAACACGCACTTTCCTAGTATGGACTCCCATGTACCCACACATGCTTGGCCATGCACTACACATAGCTGGGTGACACATTACACAACACATACCATACCTACACTACCCTCGGCATGCACCATACCTCCATGTGTCTGTGTGCTAAACCTACAGACATCCCCCCTCTGGTTGATGAACATATATGCTTCGCGGACCTGCTAGCCACACCCTGGACACACACCCATCGCAGCATACATGGTACATGTGCTCAACGGCCGGTACTACTGACGTCTGCTGACGAGGGTTAATGGCATGGCACCCGGCAGCTGGACAGTATACGTGACTATGCTGACACATATCACAGTGCACTTCCGCTACATGTACGCACTGGTAGGGACCATGCTATTCCACACAGAGACATGGTGGTACTGGCCTTTTCACAGATGCCACGGTGGTATTCATGTTCCATGCACATGTGCTGTATGGGCGCATGTGCAGGCTGTTGCACGGTGGGTATGTTCAAATGTGTGGGGTGCATCACTTGACAGTCATGGTGAGTCCTCGTGGTCCATCACATGCTCCACAGCTAGCTACCTACACATGACCGCCATACATTGCAGTGTGGGCCCTCACACAGTGTGGTGGTATGTCTGTGTTGTTTGGCTACATCCACATTCAATGTAGCATACAACAGTCACCCAGGCATTGCCAACAGAGATGTTGGCAACATGCCAGCCAATGGGGTACCTACCAACAATACACACTCTCACTCACTACAGGGTTCCAATCCATACATGGACATCGCATTGTCCCTGTGGACACATACATGGTACTGCCATGCACACGTTATGTCCTAGGACACTGTCCCAATGTCACCTCCAATCTCCCTAGCTGTTATATCCCGCCAACCTGGTTGGTATGTGTCTCTGCAGCAGCCCACTGAATTAACTGCTAGCCCATTCATGGACGTTGTGTACCTTGACCACCACACTACCGCATCTATCACACTACACATGGGTGGTACTGCATTGCACATGTGGGACTGCATTCGTACACCCATGACTGGACCATTCAGTATGGCACTGAGGCACATCCTCACATCCGTGCTTCACACACTCATTGACGACCTCCATGCCTTTACTCGCACCCTTGTTGGGCCTCTGTGTGCCACAGCACACATCCACATGCTGGCCACCTGTCATACCATTGCATGGGTGGTTGGTGTGGTACAGAGGGTAAAAGATCAGACATTATCCCCATATTGCCCTTCAGCACCATTCCACATTCTGGTATTGCCAATGTACACATCCACCATCACATCATACCATGTGTCTCAGGATGTTAGGCTATTTGACTCCTGGATAGGTCACACAGTGGTGCAAGCATATCATGCTACCTACGACATGTCAGGTACATGTGGCATTACACAGTCCTCAGTCATGTGGCCCCTCATGTTCACTATTTGCTTACATACACAACATGCTGTCATGGAGTACTGTCCATGCCTACATATCCCACATCTACATACCTGGCAGCATTCTAGCTCCACCAGCTCATACTGCTAACAACCATACAGGTGTCGGTGTGGCAGATATATCGTGTAGATGTCATTGCATCAGATACATCACACATGGTGCATACACATCACCTTTGCATAGCGACAGTCATCCACTGGGTATCACATGGATACTGTCCCTATACATGCATATCACATTGTACATGGTTGCTGTACACACATGCCCCACATGGTGCTGTGGTTGCCATATTCCACTGTGGCGTGGGTACACATCTGCAGGGCCACGCATATCTGGACTATGTGTGTTGCTGGTACATTGGTAGCCTTTGTACCTGTGCCATACATACATCTACACATGGGCAGGGTTACAATAACACATTCGTGGTGTACCTTCCACAATGGCTACAACTTTACATGGCACGGTATAGTCATGCCGTGATGTATGCCAGGCTCAGACAGTTTACATATGCAGATGACAGACGGGGAACACATCTGTACTCATCTGCATACCACTTACACAGGGGTGTCATCTACTCTGACATGGGCCATGTCCTCCGCATTAGTGATGCATGTAGTACTCCTACATGGCGTTTGCAGTAGGCGGGGTGAATGAAGCGCTCCTGCATATGTGCACACATGCCACATTGCTTAGCCTGGGGTTCTGTGTTACCTCCGCAGACTAGACACACACCATGCTGTGGAACGTAGGTCCTGTGCACATCCCACAGGGACACACTGTGGCACTGGTCATGTGATAGCTCCCTTGCTGATAGGGTGACACATAGACATGGTACCACCACAGTGGCAGTACTGTGTAGACATGCAGTTGACATCCACCTCTGCTGTTCAGTGGACACTACCATGGGGAGGTGACACTACTGTGTACATTGCACATGTGTTTACACATGGACCTGCTGGATGTCATTGTTGCACACATTGCACCTGCTACAGATCGTTTGGACATGGTTACTTGCTGTTCCTTCCATTTCGGGTGGCTATTCTGCTACTACTCTGTCCCATATGTGCAGGCCATACATATCCTGTTAGTGTACATAACACTAGGCCATACCTCCATTATGCATGCTATGCCTGTGATACTGTGTATGATGTCTGAACATATCCATCATGACAGCTTTACATTACACATACTTGACATAGTAACCCCTACTGCGAGGCATACGTGCACATCACGTATGACATCGACGGTATATGCCCATACACATGTGTGCTGTGACAGTATACATACATGTCTTATCCCCTGCTGTGGCACTTCCTTGTTGGACATCCACTGCCAGCATCGGCATGGGTGGTGGCATTGTTCTGTGTTTTGCATCCCTATGGCAGCCCTTGGGTTATCCCGGCTGTGTACATGATGTCCCACTGATGTGCACACGGTGTCCACAGTTGTTGGTATGCTCAGTGGGTTAGCACTACATAACCACCTTTCACCACTCTCTGCTTTATGGACAGGCATCTTTACTTACAAACACCGTTCACATACAGTGCAGCTTCGTCATACATATCATGCGTTACACACTAATACATCTCGTGGGTTCTACATACCTTTCCTGTATTGACTTCCGTATTCCGTTCGAGTCTCGCTAGATACTTTATTCTCACTCGAGCCGTTTGGTTGTATTTGTTCGGTATGAACATACAGTTTGAATATCCTAGGAGTCTTCCTTATATCCGTTGTCACCTGCGACATGTGGGTTCATCACACCAATAGCTGTTCCTCAGTGTGTACTTATGCGCATATCACCTGTGCATCTCCTCCATTCGTACAGTACGCGTCGGAACTAGGGCATGGTTCATTCCTCGGCTGGGCGTTGGTTATTTGCACAACCTTCGTGGGGATGGTATGTATTGTGTTATGTTATGTGTGACTGCAGCCGCTATGTGTGGCGTCAGGTACATTTCGCTGTGGTGTTAGCCGTGGATTGTGTGTGTTGGGTATGGTATTATGTTCGACATGTGGGTGTCCCTGTCCTGGCGGCGTCTGTCGATGGCGTTTTGCATTCAGATGTGTAACATAGCTCTTGTATTCCTTTACACAACGGATGCAGGTATGCATCCGCTGCTGATAGTGTTTCCCACGCGAGATGTTGCGGTTATGCTGCTGTCATTGACTGCCTGTATGTTTTTGCTGCTATTGCGGCTTGTATCCCTTTGATATGTGCGATGGGGTATATCGGCGGATGTGGGTGACGGGTACGGGTTGTGGGCCTTGCATTTATACATACATGGTATGCTTGTGTGTGTGCTCCATCCCTGCCTGGGGAGCTGCAAGTTACCTGTCCGTTGTTCTAGGAGTGTAGGTTTTGTTTATGTCGTCTGGTGTCGGTATCGCCTGCATGTGTGCTTCCTGCATGTATTCCTCCGTCACATCGGTAGTATATCTGCGGCTGTTCGTACGTGCCGACTATCCCTTGGCATTTTGTCATGGATATTTACGGTCATTGTGGTCCTGTACTTGGGACGGCCTGTGTGCTACCGGTTGCCACCTATTCGGGTGGCGATTGCTTGTTTAACACTTGTAGAACACACAGCGATGTTTACGGGATGATACGTGGCCACGATCAGTGCCGGGGTGGCACATGCGTATTTCCGCGTTACATGACTATTGCTGTGTAATGTTGCCGAAGTATCATTTTGAAATTAACATATCGGTGCCATATATACGGTCATGGTTTGTACATGCGTCCTTTGCATCTCATGTTGGCTATACTCCTGTGGTACATTCTGGGACATTTTCGCTTTGCATCATTTTACGTCGCCACGAGCCTAGCCAGGGAGGAGCTCTCAGTACTACTTTGTGGGTACTGCTGTACATACACCTGTGCTTCCTATACTGTATGCCTACACGTTATTCCACTCCGCCTGTCACATGTCACCTACATACACATTGTACAGTGGCACACACATTACACTCGCACAGCGGAACACACGACACCCTCACCTCACACATACACATACTGCCGCTGTTGCAGGGACGGTTGCACACAGTACCTACGTTGCCCGCATCACCGGAGGCGGTGTCTACCTCCGCCCTCATATCCTAAGAATATTACCCACACATGTCCTGTTACTGTACCATGGCCAGCCGATAATCCCAACTCGCGAATATGCATTTAGGTAGTTTGACCTTTCCATGGGTGGCGTTCCCTGTTCTGTCCACCCTCCCGGATACTCGGGTTGTCGTTCACTATGTTTACTATGTAGAGATTTCGCGTCTTACTTCTCTGTCACCTTGCATCCCTGTGATTCCCTGTTTTACCTGTTGTACTTTATATCTGTGTATGTGTACATATATTTCTACGTGTGTAATGATATCTATCTCCATATCTGTGTATGCACATATGTACATATGTATACACCTTGTGGCGAACGTGGCAGCATACGGCTACGCCGTCTGCTGTAGGACCCGCGTACAGTTGAGGTGTTGGCGTTCCATGCTCCGCTGGCTGTTGGGTGTGCAGTATTTGGGTGCTACCTAATTTGGAGTCACACATGGGACCGCCCATACGGTACACATTATGGGCGGCCATGTTTGTGTGCCGTCCATTTCACTGTGTGTGCAGGTAGGGAGGTGTCAGTCCATGGGGCCTACGCTGTCAGAGTATGTGCTATACGTTCCCTCTTTGCCAAGGCATAGGCATATTGGGTACACCTCCGTCTGCCTACTGGGGCTGGCACAGTGTGTTCATGGCGCTGGACGCTCTGTGCCTGTGCTTGCCTTGGCAGTTGTGGCGGGCTTGGTGGCCCTACACCATTATGTCCCTGCAGCAGCTGTTTCCGCAGGATCATATTATGTAGCATGGCACATACTATGAATATGTGGGCACATGTGCCTGGAGAGTACTGCAGGGCTCCACCGGATGTATCCAAGCACCGGAACTGTGATTTCAACATCCCAAACACACGCTCTATGATTATTCTGGTTTGTGCGTGTGCCTCATTATGGCGTTCTTGCATGTGTGTGTGTGCATTTCTGATAGGTGTCATCATCCACGGCTCCAGTGCATAGCCAGCATCCCCCACAAGGTGACCTTGTGTGATGTCCCCCCTGGCGAATACCTGATACAGCTGTGAGGCATGCCAGATATGGGAGTCGTGGTAGCTTCCAGGGCTGCCAGCACACACATCCATGATAATGCCCTGCGCATTGCACACGACCTGGCAATTGATGGAGCAGAATCCCTCGCCGTTTATGTAGCGTCTACCCTGCTCCCGGTGGTGACTTGATTTCTATGTGCGCATAGTCTATCGCACCCAGTACCTCCGGGTATTGTGCCACACGGTGGAAGTGGCACATATTGCTAGCCAACTCCTCCTGAGATCTGGGGAAGTATATATACTCATGGGCATGTCATAACATGGCATCCAGAAACTGGTGTAGTACCCTGGATGCTGATGCCTGTGAGATGCCCATTATATCCCCTGTTGGCCTTTGAAAGGTACCTGTTGCCAGTATTCGCAAGCTTACACATACCTTTGTGTCCACTGGGATGGGCTCCCCTCTATTGTCTCTTGTTCTCAGGCGTGGCCGGCACAGCTCCACTATTTGCTGTAACGTGTCCCTGTCCACCCTGTAATGCTCTACTATCTCCAGGTCTTGCAGCCCCTGGTAGGTTACCCTTGGTCTGAACACTCTCCTTCTCCTCTGAGGCCTACGGTAGTTGTCGGCACCCTCCTCCGCAACTCCGTCTGTCTCTGACACATGCCGATGCATCACGGCCACGGCAGCACCCAACATATACATTTTAAAAGTGAGCATCTTCTTATTTGTATTTAAACACCAGGTTTCTGGGTATAAGTGATTTGCATTTCATGCTGAAGAAGGATAGACGAAACGTTGATGTGTGGATTGTTTTTTACACTGCGTATTGTCTGGAGTATTGTGGACCTTTTTTGTTCTATGCCCAATTAAACCTTCGTTTTGTGTTACTTCGTTGTTGACTGGGTGCTTTCATTTTGGTTACATTTTAAAAGTTCCCCGTGTGTTTACACCCTAAGGTGCAGCGTTTGGGAATACGCGCTGTGTGTTGTGTGCATTCACACTTTATAGTGTTGTGCTGTACACCCGGTGATGTCATTGGGTGTGTCTGTGCGGCCGTATCTGTGGGTTATCTTCCGTGTTTTACCGTTGGCACTGCAACACTGTTGCCTTTGGTGTTACATTACACTTGCCTGCATTGGTTTAGCTTTACACCTTACCTTACTGTTTCTGCACGTTGCACCTACTATTTCCTGGAGTGCATCCTGCAGGCACATGGCATATCATGCATTTTGTCTGCCGCCGCCGTTATGCTACCTCTCTACTTGGCTGTGCTGTATTGGTTCTTCGCTCTTTGCAATTCTGCTACATCTCCTACTTTCTTTGCATTCATATGCCTCCCTTTCCGTTTGCGGATTCTGCATGCAGAGTTGTCAGCTGCCGCCGATTGCCCTTCGTGGGTTGATTGGTGTTGATTGCTCATTACGACTCCAATTACACTGCTTCCGCATTTCCTCCTATTCTCTGCATCACCTTCCTGTATCCGTGGTTGTTGACGGGGCGCCACATGACTGGGTTGGGGAACGTAGTCATTCTCGTGCACATGCATCTGTGCGCGCATTGTGTACTCTCAGCGCATCTATTTCCTCACACGCCGGTCCTGATGCTGTGATGTGCATTGTACAGCCCATGTTTGCTGGCCTCCAATGTGCTTCCTCCTACAGTGGCACACCCCTCTACGATTGACATGTATTCCTTCTAGGCCACTCCTCGGTGTATTACCGCTGCCGTTTGATGCAGCCTTACGCCGGGGGTTTTGCGATTCAGTATTATCTGCCTCATTTGCATGGCATTGACTAGTAATACATGGTTACGGGCGCGGACACTGGCGCCACTCCTTGGCAACCCTTGGGCTGTGGTTGTGGCTTTCCATGCATACTATGGTGTGTTGTGGCTGTGAAGCTGATGTGTATTATACTGCTCTTTTGTGACATTGTCATATTATTTCATTGTTCCGCACCTTCCGCGGACATGTCCTGGGGTTCTGCTGTGGTTTCTGCGTACATACCATTTATGTCATTATTTACATTTTCTGCATGTTTTCTTTTGACATTCTCGGTGTCTTTCGCCATTGGCATGTTGCACCAGTATGACACCTGATGTTGGCAGCCTTCCGTTACTCCTATGTCATGTTTGGATATATGTAAAACGTTTTTTTTGGTTTACATTGCCGTGCCCTTATGCTACGCCTGCGCCACTTCGTGAATCGCTACTTGCCTTCATTTGCATGGTGCAACACCGCACATGGGGTGTTTAACATACCTACACCGGTGGCGGCGCAACTCAGGTGCACACCAGTAGTGCACGTGGGATTGGATCGTACCTGAATCGCTCGGCGGCCATGTCTGGCGTTGTGGCGCCTACGCCATGTGTGCACCTGGCACAAGGTTCATGAATCCCGGGGTGAGAATAGCTACATCAGACAGGTTAGTAGTTTTCTGATGAGCAAAAGAAATCTAGTACTGTAATTTATGTACATGTCTAAGTGACATCAAGATAATGAAACAAGTGACAAACATTTCTGAATAAGCCAGGTAGGCAGGTCTGAGGATTATGTCTTGGTGCAGGTAAATACATGAGATAAACATGCAGCAGAGTTTTTTACTTACACCTCAGAGATTATTTCATTACTGGAAACTCACATGAATGTCATTTCATTTAAAAAAAATCTAAGTCACAAAAGTTGTTATTTTAATACTGTTGAGACAAAAACCAAGGAAAGGAATCGTGTCTGGGAGAACCATCTTCCATTAATCTTACCTTCCAAAAATATTGCAATTAATATCACAGATGCACTGTATATACATCAACCACAGTAACTAATTATTAAGTGCTACTCACTTTTCAAGGGCAAAATATGTATGAAAGGACTGCTAAAGTAAGGAAAAATTATAGACTTTTAACTGGAATGAATAACTAAAGAGAAAAGCATCATAATATGTATACATTGTATGAAAACAAGAAATGCTAGAAGTAGGATGAAAAAGAAGCCAAAACAACTGCAAAGATATAAAGTGAAATACAAGCCAATCTTTCCACAAGCAAAGATGTATAGTATAATGCCCTGTGCCTTGGTAAATATGACAGAGTGGATGGTAGCTCTTTTTAGTCACCTCTTGCATGGACATTCTCAGTGAATTACTACCATATCAGCTCCCTGTTGAAATATCAGCACTCGAAATGCCACGTGCCAAAAAGACAAAAAAAAGACTGAAAACCCATAGAACAGCAAATCTTGAAAATTGCTCTTCTCCTTAAAACTCCTTCTTACAGGTGGAACCCCCCTGCATCCCCCCACAAACTTATACATAGCAACTCCACCATCACCATGCCTCAGAGAAAAGGGAATATTCTAAGAAATGGCATCTCAGATTTAGTATATGTAAGTCCGTTCCTTTGGCCATTCAGTCTGCCTGTTTCAGGACCCACTGTAGCAGGTCTCATCATTTCAAATGGTTACCTACCATATCCTTACATGGTACTCAAGATGGATGTAAACAAAGCATTTATTTAGCTATTGCTAAGAACTCTGTTTGCATCAAGGTATTTGATGGGCGGAAATATGAAACTTAATTTCCACTCCAAGCGAATGAAGAGCTAAAGCTGAAGTTAACTGATGGAAGATGAAATAATAATATAGTTGTAAATATGGAAACATTAGCATCTTGGAGGCCATTATATTAGGTTCTGTCACAGAGACACAAATATGGAAACACTAGCACTCCTGGATGGCATTTTCTTATGTACTTTCAGAGAAACACTAATTTGGAAACACTTTCCTGGATTTACTATACATGTGTTACAGGCAGGAAAAAAAACAGTCTTGAGTGATATCTTCCTTGCAAAAAGAACAAAGAGTTCCAGTATAGCAGTGCAAGTGTAGATAGTCCTCTATATCATGCCTGAGCCAAGAATTGTAAAATAAATGTACAAGCTTCCTTAGCTAATCTAACACTGATGTGGGTGTATCAGCTTAAAGACTTCTTCCATAAATAAAAGGGTAAAATCTCAAACATTTAGTAAGAAGACTCCCAATAAATGTGGTAAAGAAACTATGCAAGGCGAGAAAAAAATCAAGTGCTGCCTGGTGGAAGAAACAACTAAGCAACAGCTTGAAGCAGAAGTTAATGTCCCCCATTAGGTCCTCATTGAGCAAAAGATAAATAAAATGTTCTAATCCAGACTAACTCTAACCATCACTCATGCGCACATGGAGGACTTCTGCCTACACTTTGTTTCTTAACTTATATATCCCATGATCTCCTTGAATCTGCTACCAGGTTAGCCTACTATGCATTCAATACCCTATCAGACTGTCTATAATTTTCCATCTGAGTAAAAATTTAATTTGTTTGTGTATATCTGTTTGTTGTGTTTGTTTACATGTGTACAAATCTTTTTATTTGTGTTTATTTTGTGTTTTAAACTGTAAAAATCTAACAGTTTGTTGAATGTGTTTTTTGGAGCTTATCTCCCCGGGCCACCACTGAAAATGGACATGTATCCAGTCGGACTATCCCGGTAAACAAATGTAAAATAAATAAAATAAAATAAATAAATACAGAGGTCTTGAAGATAAGTGGGACCATGGTGGAGTACATCAAAAGGAACAATAAGAAGGTAGAGACAATTGGACAAGTAGTGTCAAATAATGCTGATGAGATTACGCTACACAAAACGGAGAATAAAAAAGTAAAAGGAAAGTTATTCAGAAAAAGGAGTTGATGCAACAGGAAACAAAGATGGTGCTGGTTGAATTGGAGGGACACTCGATGAGGGAAAACTTAAGCTTTTCAACAATTCCTGAAAAGTTGGATGGATCAAATTGCAGTAAATTTCTGGTAGATTGTATTAGCAAATGGTTATGGACTAAACCAGGAGCTCTGAAGATTGAACAAAATAACCGGGAGTTTGTGTCAAGTGTCCTGAGTAGGAAAATGTAGATATTGGTGAGGTTTTAGGCCTATGAGAAAAAGAAAAAAGAAATTGTATTGTCTAATTATAGAAAAAAGAGGTGAGCTTTGAGGATTAACCAAAAACAGGCTATCCATGGATCATGACTATTTGAGGGTTACCAGGCAGCAAAGGGACATGTTTTGCATCCTCCTACCTCATGGTATGGTAAACTCGATTGATTATACTGCCTTCTACATTTGTGTGTTGTGACCTGCCTCCTCGACTATACACAACGCTCGACCGAGACCGTCGCAATTCTGATAGTAAACCGTTTTTGCCATCATCAGATTGTGCCAACAGAAGAACATAAAATTCAAACTAGTTTATCCTGCTAGCCGATGGGCACAAAGACTTTTAGCAGTGGATGCACTGATTGTATAGATTAGGACACAGTGCCTAAGTTTGCACAGGTGTGGATAAGGAGGGGCAGCACTGATTGTATAGATTAGGACACAGTGCCTAAGTTTGCACAGGTGTAGTTAAGGAGGGGCAGCACTGATTGATTGTATAGATTAGGACACAGCGCCTAAGTTTGCACAGGTGTGTATAACGAGGGACAGTGTGGACTTAGCTGACATCCCAATGCTGCTGTCAGTTATGCATAGTGGCACTGCTTGTTAACTGCCTGACTTAGCTTTCAGTCCTTTTTTTATTCAACTCAATACTTCTATAGACTGCAAACATAATATATATATATATATATATATATATTTGAACAAAATCAACTGGAATAACTTAGCAGGAAATGACATAAAGTTCAAATACAGTCTGTTCAGCTCCATCTTTAATCATTTAACTTAACTGCAAATTATGTCTTTTATCTAATTTCAATATAAATCATTTAACTGTTAAATAACTAAACTATGTATGACATATGGAAAAACAAGACCATGTACTTAAGGTGGCGGGCTAGGTTACTATGCACAGACCACACTACAACTTGTTGTCTCTGCACATGCACAGGGTGTGAAATGGTCTCCAGTTGGTTGGCCTCCAGAACCAAAACGACACACAGTGGGGAAGGGACATGGACTTGCTAGCTGGCCCTTAGAAGCCGAGAGAGAGAGAGAGCATAGTCTTAGCTGGTAAACAGTGGGAAGATAATAGCTTTTCTAATACTGTGGACTACTAAAAGGGTAACAATCGCAACTCTATATACTCTACAATAGAAGAGACCTGAATTTAAAAACAGCTAATGCTCAACCATGTTTGTTCTATTGTAATTATTTTAGTTTGCTGATATGCTAAAATACAAGTTTGCTATTCAATAAGATTGTCCAAAATGTATGATCACATGTTGAATATTCATGTGTTCTGAAGCCCAAGCAGACAAATGAAATTTGCACATCCTCAAGTGATGTCATTTTGTAACTATTTTGCTCAGTATGTATACAGGTATGTTTAAACAATACATTATTAGGTAAAATGAACTAAGACCATGTTTATAAAAGCAGAAAAAGGGTCATCATGGCAACACAGACATAGGCGGGATTATAGAAAGGCAGGTGGTCTAAGTAGCAGAGGGAGGATGGAACCAAGAATGCATCCACTGAGGAAGAGAACCACTTTGTGGTTCACATTTTATTTGCCATTCAGAGGGCTTACTCAGGGAGAGGCAATGGTCGGTATACTCACCATTCTAGTTAAAAGGGAAAAGATGGCAGCACAACTTATGTGGCAGTCAGAGGGACATTGATATCAGAGAACAGAAGGGGAGAGCACTTGCAAAACCAGAGAACAGACAAAAGTTGAGGGGCATAGTGAGTAAGAAGATGATAACACATGGAACTGATGGTAGGCAAGAGGAGATTCAACATACTGTGTGACTTGATCAGTAAGTAGGTGGAGTGAGGGATTTGTCTCTAATATGTCGTGAGTAAGAGGATGGTATGCAAACTTTTTTCTGGTAAGGGTGGGAATAACAGTGCGGACATCAAAAATTGATAAAGTTGTGTAAATGGTAGATCAACAAGGAGTGAGTTCCTATTCAGTTGCAGTGGTCAAGGGGGCTGGGGTGGAAAGCCAAATGCTGATAATCCTGTACATAGTTAGGTTACAATTAAAGTTTATTTGCTAGGTTAGGGGAAATTGAAGGGGTTTATGTTAAAGATATTAAACTTGGTCGACTTCTTTGAGTCAGTCACCAGAGCTGTGGATGAAGGCAAGGTGGTTCATACAGCCTACCTTGATCTGGCCAAGGCCTTTGATACTATTCCCCACTCAGGAATCATAGAAAAACTCACTAAGCTAGGCATCAACCCCGATATCACTGGGTGGGTTGCAAACTGGCTCACAGATAGAACCCACAGTGTGAAAGTAGTCCCACAGGGATTGGTCCTGGGTCCTCTCCTGTTTGGTAGCAACTTCTCAGAAGTCCAGTCCAACACGAAGGGATTCTAGCTGACAAAGTTGGCAGACAATTGCAAGTTGGCAGCCATTATAAACTCCCCAAGTGATGTCGACATCCTACAGAAAGGCCTTATTGAGACCAATGACTGGTGTCAGAACCATGGCCTTAAACTCAATGCCAAAAAATGTGTCTTCATCCCCTTTGGTAAAAACCCAGTTCCCATGAGCTACCACATCGATGGTAGTTCACTGAACAGAGAAGGCTTTATAAGAGATCTGAGAACACAGGTTGACAGCAACCTGTCTTTTGACCACCACACTGTCACTGTGGTCTGAAAGTCCTTCTATGTGGCACATCTCATTCCTAAGGGTTTTGCATCCAGGAAGAAAGAGGTTGTTGTCTCCCTCTACTCTTCCCTCATTAGGCCAATCATTGAGTACAATGCCCCATTTGGCTTGTACCTCACTAGACACCTGCAAGAACTGGAGAGGCCACAAAAGTTCCTCACAAAGAGGATCCTAGACCTTAAACATTTGTCCTATATGGACAGACTCAAAAAACCTCCAACTATTCACTGTCTCATATCATCTACTTAGAGGCGATCTCTGCTTGACTTATAAAGCCATGTCTGACCCAGCTCTGTTAGAAATGCTACATGTAATGAAATCTCAATCCCTCCACACCACACACTCCAGAGACCTCAACCTCATTGCCACAATCAACAGAACATGCTGGAGGGACAGGGTCATAACCCATGGACTGCCCATGCCATGGAACAGACTTCCCATACATGTGAAACAGAGCACCTCACTGGCCCTCTACAAGACAAACCTTGATGAGTGGATGGGAAATAGAAAATTTACTCCGGGGATTACTCCAATGGCTCTACTCGACAGAGGCACTGGAAACTAAGGTTGGGTGGCACGATGCCAGGTTAATCCTATAGGCTAGGC
Source organism: Protopterus annectens (assembly GCF_019279795.1). Lineage (NCBI taxonomy): Eukaryota > Metazoa > Chordata > Ceratodontiformes > Protopteridae > Protopterus > Protopterus annectens. The sequence goes on along the minus strand of NC_056748.1, from coordinate 515,868,981 downwards.
TTGTAAAGGCTCCAGGGCCATTAGCTTAGTACACACCTATGAACCTATGAACCTATAAGATACTGTTTCCAGGGCCTCAGAGTACTGTTACTAATAGGCACAAGTGAATTAGCCACTATGATAGTGCTTCCCAAAACTGGAGATGGAAGAATTATTGAGAGAGAACTGAAAAATATGTTAAACAGTGAATATGTGAATGATTTTGAGAAAGTAGATTGCAGAAATGAAATTGTTATCCTGGAATGTGAAAGGACTGGTGAATAAGGAAAAAAGGCAAAGAGTTCTAACGTACATCTTTACAAGTAGGGCACAAGTCACAATGTTACAGAAAATAAATTTAAATAAAAAGGAACATAAAAAGTCATTAAACAAAGTGGTAGAATTAGAATATATATATATATATATATATATATATATATATATATATATATATATATATATATATGTATATGGGATTCAGACACATGCTCAACTAGCATATGTCCGAACCACAAAACATCAAACACACATACATGAAGGCGCTTAACATCGACAAGCGCTTCCGTGTATGTGTGCCTGATTCATAGATCGGACTACAGTGCGGGTAAGGGAAAATTCTCTTTTCCTCACTGTAGTGCGATCTCAGAGTGAGAATAATAAAGTAGGGGGGTGTGAGAGGTGCAGGGGGTGAAAATGTAGATTTTTTTTTTGAACTACACATACACGGAAGCGCTTTTTAATGTTAAGCGCTTTCGTATATGTGTGTTCGATGTTTAGTGATTCAGACATATGCTAGTCGAGCATGTGTCCTAGACCCATATATATATATATATATATATATATATATATATATATATATATATATATTGAGCACAGACCAATAAGGAGGAAAAGCGAGGCGTGATAACCCTGGTGCAGAAAAACAATAAATGGTCTGATGTCAGGGGTAGACATGTTATGGCAAAGGACTATTTGTGGGGAACAACAGTAACATTAGTTTGCTAGCTTTCTGGAAAGGTACCTAAAATGCAAGGTTTAAAAGATGTGGCAGAGCCACACATGTTAAAGAAGAAATATACTAATTTAGATTGATAAAATAAAAACTGGGAAAAATTAGAAAGATTTTACATAACATCAGAATTTGTAAGTTTAATATTGGGACTGGGTACATGCCCTCTGTCCATCAGTAATATCCTGCTACATTTTTACAGATGATGGGTTAAGTCCTGTATGATTGGCAGCCAAGCTGGGGAGAATGATTAATGGAGACCAGTGTGACTTTACGGAAGTGAAAAACACTTATAATATCAATAAGACCTTAATGATACAAGCAATAATATGAGCAAAATGACGACACACTCTTACTAGTAGGTCTGAATGCAGAGAAGGCATTCAGTAGGGTCAGGTAGACCTTTGTATACTTCATAATGATCTGATTTGTTTTATCTGCTACTTGAGTTAAAGTAGTAATGAGATTTTAATACCAGGCAGAAGCACAAATACAAGTGGAAGGGGCTTATCACAGCTCTTTTGTTTAACCAGGGGGAACTAGCCAGGGGTGTCCCATTTCCTCACTGCTGTTTGCAATGTATTTTGAAGCCCATGACTATCAAAATAAGAGATTCAGTAGTGGTGGGCTATGACTGGTATGACAGACAAGAGAAACTGGTGTTATTTTGTGGATGGTATCACATATTTAATGAACCAAGAATTAGATATCTACAGAGGATCTTAAAAGAACTTGGCGGGTTTTCAGGACACAAAATAAATGAAGATGAAGGAAAGGAAATCGCTTTAAATTATGTACCCACCCACCCATATCAATAGGGGCATGAGGAAATGAGTTATCAGAAAGTATGGCTAAAGGGGGAGAAAAAGAAGACTGCAGGGAATATGTGAGAAGATGCAGCGCAGTAGCTATGCACATGGAGTAGGTGTATTTTGGGAAACCAGAGGGGATGATGTGGGGAGGAATAAACAAGAAACTTAAAAGTTTTTCCTGGGGAAATGGAAGACAGACAGTGAGGCTGAAGAAACATATTTCCAGTTGACTGAGGAGCTTAGGGATGTCAGATTTAAAAGCCTGTTATATAGCTATCCAAGTGAGACGGCTCTGTGTATAGCAACACAAGGAATATAAGCCTAAGTACATAAAGATGACAGAAAAACAAGCTAAAGGAAAGAGTAAAAAAAGATTGAAACGTTGGCCTGAAAGAAAAATCACAGAGGAAGGGAGGATAGTAGAGTGCTGCACATATAATGATCTCAGCAAGGCCTTGAGGGGTGAGAGAATAATAGGAGGACTTTGGCAATGTGTCCCTGGACGAATAAAGGACAAAGGAAGAGGGAGTAGACAGAGACAATGGAATGTGGAGCTGAGATATTGGAAGCAAATTTTAAGAGAGGGTACAAAGATGAGGTGGGAGCAAGCAAAAGAGGAGTCTGACCTTCCGGAGAAACCTTATTTGGCCTATATGCAGCGACACCAGTTTTCATTTTTTTCTCATAACAATTCTGGGAAATTCCAAATTTCTGAACAGTAAAAACAACTAGGATTTTTATGGAATTTGACTTTTTTGACAAGAGAACTAATTCACCACAATATTTATTTCTGCTCATATTTATTATTTATACTGTTATCAGGATGCATTACTGAGTACTCTGTGCCTAGAATCTGTTTTAATTTTCAATACATCTTCATGCAGAAGAAAATTATAGTGAAATCACTATACTGACCAATAATTGCATTTAAAAATCATGGGTGTATTTGCCATATTTAATCTAATGTAAATGGAACTTAATTTTTCTGAAAACCAAAAATCAATGTCCCTGCCTATATGGGATTGATAAAGGAGAGGAAACCTATACAGGGTAGATTACTGAATGAGGCTGAACATCATGGATTAATGAAGTTATTAACTGAAGCCAGATCTGAAATTGCTACCAACAAAAAAAGATACTGTTTAGGATATATAAAACAGTAACTGGTAATTACTTGGATCAAAGGGATAGTGTATGGAACAGTTGGAGTGGAGGCCTGGGAAGACAATTATCTAATAACCAATAGGCTGAAATATACCTTGGATCTTGACTGGCAACAAAAACTAAAAAAAAAAAAAAATTGTTTACAAGGAATTGCTTGCATAGATATTTCTACACATCTAATGGATAATAGAGGATGCTCCCACAAGTAAGGGGGGAGTGTTGGAGGTGTAGCAGTGGTGAGCGAGGAACATGCAAACACATCTTTTAAAGCTGTCCATCCTAGATTTATTAAAGACAGATGCATAGAATGATATAAGAAAAATAGTGAAATTAGACACAGATAAAAATACAAAAAAGAACAGCACTGGTTACTCTTGACCAACTCGATTTATTTATAACAAATAACAGTAAGTGCTTTCATTTAGTTACGTAATTAAACTTCTTCAAACAAAGATAAAAGCACACATTGCACTAAAAAAAAAATCTTCTGCCAAGTCACATGATACATTAACAATCACCTCATCTCAAATAATCATATGACAAAAAAAATCACATAACAAAAACACAGGACAAGAGGGTGCCATTTTAAAATTCAAGTTATACAAGAACAAAGGGAAAAAACGGGATGAAGTAAATGAAGTCTTAAGCTGCAAAATGAAATAATACCAGGCCCAAGGTTAATTTTTAGACAATATGTATGAATTATACACTGTAAAATTTGTGGGTTACCTACATGAACAGAAAACATATAAGAAAAAATATATGTAATAAAATATATATATATTAAAAGCTTGTGAAAAGTTTATCATTAAATGGACTCTTCTCAACATAAGAGAAAAAATAAAAATAAAATTAAAATGATGGAATGAAAAAGCAATGATGTCCGAGGGACATCACTATCTCTGCAAACTCTTGAGCTTCAATATGCAAGAAATGGAGCAGAAATCATTTAACCCAGGGTACATATGAGCATCCAGTCTTATTTGCCAATATAATTCAAGCTGCTCCAAAATTAGAGATTTGGGCCAACTCTTTCACTTAATTGGACTTGGTCTATAACCCTAAAAGTAAAGGAATGCCCAGGATTCAAGGAAGCGTGTTTAGCTAGATCATTTTCTGTTTTGTTACTATATAGGTGCTTGTAAATTCTCTCTTTAAGTTTACAGTCTGTCTTGCCTATATAGAAACATGGGCACAACTGGCATCTTGCCAGATATACTACCCCTTTGGAATTACAGTTAAATTTGTCTTTGTTTTATATTTGTTCCCCTGTAAGGTGAAAGACTCACCTGTTTCAATATATTTACAGTAGGAACTGGCCTCACATTTCTCCATCCCTGGGCATCTGACTACCCTTTTCTGTTCAAATTCAAGTATGGACTTTAAGTTCTCTTCTCTTCTGAATATGACTCTAGGTCTCTCCTCCAACATTGGGCCCAGGGAATTATCACTCTTAATCAAAGGCCAGTTTTTAATTAAAATTTGTTTAATGGCATAAGGCTCTATACTAAACGGGGTAGAAAAAGTTAGTGTATAATTCACCTCTTTGTTATGGGTCCCTGTTTCAATGGTCATATTCTCATCTGTTAAAGAAATTCCAGTGTTATGTGTAGAACTTAATATCGGTAAAAAATGGCCCGATACACACTTTAATTGGACTTCAAACATAAGTTCATCTAACAGAATATCAGGGTAGCAACATTTACCAAACATTTCCCTTAGGAGGTTACATTCGTTCAAAAAATCTTGATATTCTGACACCATTTGTGCTGCCCTAACTAGTTGACCCTTGACAACTGATTTCTTCTGATGTACAGAGTGGGCACTGGAATAGTGTAGGAAGGCATTTGGATATGTTTCCTTCCTGTAAATTTTGGCTGTATATTTCCCATTCATTCTAGCTTTAGCCAAATTTACATCCAAGTAAGCTATACATTCAGTATGGAATGAATGAGTGAATGATAAAAAGTCAGTTGTTCCGTTTAAGAATTTCACTAAATTCAATGCTACCTCCTGGTTACCTTTAAAGATGATAAAAATATCATCCAGGTAATGCATATAAAGGTAAATTTTATCAAACTGTGTAATGTTCTTAAATAAAAATTTTCACTCCCAAAAGGACATCACAATGTTTGCAAAACTTGCGCCACAGGGGGAGCCCATTGCTACCCCCTTTTTATGTAGAAAAAACTCTTCATTAAACAAAAAATAATCATTGGTTAGAATCAAGTCCAAGAGTTCTTGTACTAGAGAAATTTCCATATTAGTTACATGCTTTTGCTTCATGAACCAACTAACTGACCCATTCTATTCTGAAATCATGGGGTATTACCATGTAAAGATCTTTGACATCAGTTGTTAGAAAATTAAAGTCAGGTACAAATCTCAAATTATTGATGCCATCTAGAAAAGTCCAAGAGTCTTTACAAATCTGTGATTCCCCCACCAGGAATTTTCTGAGAATATTGTCCACACATATTGTGCAAGCGTAGGTAGCAGAGTTACGTCCATCAGCTATAGGATGCAAAGGGGGTTTTGTAGATCTTTGTGAATCTTAGGGATGCCAAAGATCAGTGGGACTAGGAGGGCAGGCATAGAAAGGTAATTAAAGATCTCAACATTTACCCTGCCTTCAATAAATAAGTCATTAATACAAATTTTAATTTTCTGGTGAGCTGAACTGACTTCACTCAAGGGAGCACTAGAGTAGTTGTTAGAAAATAACATTTCAGACATACAAGCATTGTAATCATCCACATCCATGAATAAAAGCCCCCCCTCACTTGTCAGGTTTCATCACCTGTACATTACTTGATTTTAAGCTTTGTAACACTTCATTCTCATCCCTGCTAAAATTAGACTGTGTTGAGTACTCATAGTTTTTTCTATTTAGCATACGTTTAATATCAATTTCACAAACTTTCTCAAACATATACAACAAATGGTTAAGTGGTGGATTATATACACTGGGAATTCTGTACTCTGTGGAATGAGAACATTCATTAGAAAAGAAACAACTTAAGTTTATTTTTCTCATATATAATTTGAGGTCTGCAATAATCCTTGCCGTATCTCCCTCTTCTTAAGGGAACAAAACTCAGCCTTTTTGCTAAACAATCTGCCAGAGCGGTGTCTACTCTAAAAGAAGAATAGTGAAAAATGTTAAAGCCGCCTTGGTAATTCTTCACCTGTTGCGGAATATTAATGTCCCCATCAGTATCACCTCTGATATCATTAGACCTAATAGAGAAGGTTTCCTGTCCGATTAATTCCTCTGTTGTCTTGGTTTCTGAACTTTTGCCCTGTGTTGAATGTTGTTGGAGTTGTTCTGATATCTCCTGCCTTGTCCCATCTGAAAATTTATCAAATAGTTGCCATTCGTATTATGACCACCGTTCGCCTGGTTACATGTATTGCTTTGATTTTTAATCCTTTCACTACGGCAAGGGACTGTATCGTAGTTATTGGCTGACTCCACAGCGTCATCAGTTTCATAATCCTTGTTATCAAGTTTGGAATTATCAGGTCGCCCCCTAACTTTATTGCTTGGTCAATTACGGTTATTCCACTCCTGTGAGGGGGGTGGTTTAGGATAAGCTGCTCCCTGTTGGTAGTCCCTCTCATTCCTTTGTAGTGTCATTAGTTTATTATTTTCTGTTTGTTAATATAGGCATCTATACTTGAAAATATCCTATTTTAATCGTATTTATACCTGGTGAAGTCAGTGCAAGCCATTATCAGGTTGTCCAAATTATTGATATCCCTGGCTGGATTCTCCACCATGGACTGATAGTGTTTAACAAACACCTCTAGAAGTTCAAGCCCATGCCTATCAAATAGGCTGATTAAGTCCTGATGCAAAGGGGAATCTTTCTGAAGGCCCATTGAGTAATGTCAGCTCCTCAAGCCCTTAGGAACCTGATGTCTAACAAGACATTCATGGAAATATGCAATTTCCAATTGAAGATTCCAATGTTTTAAGGACTTGTAATCCAAGTCCTTTAAGTAATTTGTAATGTTTGTTGGTTCGGAGGCTTCTTGTGCATGAGTCCCCGCACTTATTTCCTGAAAACCAAGTGGTTTGTGCAACCAGTCTCTCAAATTCACAGTTGCATTAAAACGGTGCCTTCCATCCTTATTGTTAGTGTAGTTATAACCATGTGCATCCACATTACTGGAATGTAAAACTGGGTTATTCGAAAGGCTGGTCTGGTAAAATAGGCAGGACATTCATGTTACCCAAGGTTGAAGGGGGTAACACTGCCCCGGTCTTTGTTCTAGCATCTTCTGGACCCCGGTTGTTAATCCTTGCAGCTAAATCATCCACTTTCTGAGCTAACATGCCCACTAACGCCGTCAGCTTCTTGATCTCATCGGTCACCTGTGAGACTGTAATTTCATTGCCAAAAATGGCTGGAGTGTTTAAAATTGAGTCCATAGCCATGCAGTTCAACACAAGTCCACAAACATATAAAACAAAAGCCACAGACTGACAAAATTACAAAAAAGTACTGCACTGGTTATTCTCGACCAACACAATTTATTTAGAACCAATAACAGTAAGTGCTTTTGTTTAGTTAAGTAACTAAACTTCTTCAGACAAAGATAAAAGCATACATTGCACTAATAAATAGTCTTGCACTAAGTCAGATGATACATTAACAATCACCTGATATCAAATAATCATATGACAAAAAAATCACATGACAAAAACACATGACAAGAGGGTGCCATTTTAAAATTCAAGTTAAATAAAAACAAAGGAAAAAATGGGATGAAATAAATGAAGTCTTAAGCTGCAAAATGAAATAACAAAGGTCCAAGGTTAATTTTTAGACAATATGTATGAAATATGTACTGCGAAATGTGTGGGTTACCTATCAAAACAGAAAAAATATAAGAAAAAATATATATAATATATATATTTTAAAAGCTGATGAAAAGTTTATCATTAAATAGACTCTTCTCAACAGAAGAGAAAAAAATAAAAATAAAATTAAAATTATGGAATGAAAAAACAATGATGTCCGAGGGACATCAGTATGTCTGCAAACTCTTGAGCTTCAATATGCAAGAAATGGAGCAGAAATCATTTAACCCTGAGTACATATGAGTGTCCAGTCTAATTTGATAATATAATTCAAGCTGTTCCAAAATTAGAGATTTTGGGCCACCCCTTTCACTTAATTGGACTTGGTCTATGACTCTAAAAGTAAAGGAATGCCCAGGATTCAAGGAAGCATGTTTAAAGATAGAATTTACAAGCACCTATATAGTATCAGGAAGAACAAAACAGAAAATGCTGCAGCTAAACATGCTTCTTTGAATCCTGGGCATTCCTTTACTTTTAGTCAGTCGCCTTTTCTGTCAAGCCTCATGGTAGTACCCCAGCACCAAATGAGGCCATCTTTAAGGGCTTCACCAGGGCAAACCTGTTTCAACTTGTAGAAGGCCTATGAAAAACTCCCAACAGTTCCTGGCCAATGGACCCAACTGAGAGGGTCACCTCCAACTTTTACCATCAATTAAAAATCTACATAGAAAACCTAGTACCTGTTTGCCCTAAATATGGTAGTAAATTTAGGAATAAATCCTTCTCGTTGGACTCCTTTATTAATAAGCTGTTTAACAAAGGAAAGAAAATGAAGAAAAGCTGTAAAAGAGCCCCCTACCCTAAACTCAAGACCCCACTGAAATACGCCAGCAAGGAACTTCAAAGTTACCAAAGGAAGCTACAAATCTTTCTCCAGTTAAGTCAGGAAATTAATGAATAATGTCCAACAATGCGCTAAGGTCATTTATATTGATTTCACATATTCCACTCCAAGAATATAGTCAGTATATTAGCAGAACAAATTTTAGTTCTGATTTTACTCTACATACCCACATTGTTTTCTCAGTATCCTTGAAAATTTAGCTTCTCCTCAAATCACCTTGGAACAAGCCTTAAAAATATCCATGAAAGACTGAAAATAGCACTTCCACGGGACCAGACAACACACCAGGCTACACCCCCATCAGTGCCAGGTATGCACTATCACAGCATCTACTTGCAGTGTTCAGTGTCAGCTTATCCATGGGGTTAGTGTCTGATGCCTATGGAGCAGCCACTGTGACTCCCTTCCCCTCCACACATCCAAGCGATTATAGGCCCATCAACCTCACCAGCCTTATATGCAAATCCGCTGAATGTATCATAGCTGAACTCATTTCAGTAGATACTGACAACTTAACAAGTTCAGGCCCCAACGACTTTGGTTTTGTAAGGGGTGGGTACTGTCTTTTGAATCTAGTAAGCTTCTTTGAAATCGATACAGATGCTGTGAACAGTGGTCACTCAGGGAACATTGCTTATCTTGATCTGTAAACACCCATCTTATATAATGGCTTGCAAACAGGCTATCTGACAGATTGCATATTGTGAAAGTTGATTGTACCCTCTGTGACTGCAAAATTGTAACTATTAGGGTACCATAGGTATCAGAGCTGGCCAAACAGCATTTATTTTGCAGATATGCAGTCCAAATAAACAAATAAACAAAATAAATATCCCAAATGTGTGGTTGGCCAAGTTTGCAAATGACTGCAAACTGGAGGCTGTTACCTGCTTATTCATTGGTATTAAACTGATCAATCATGGGCTGCAATATGCTCATATCTGATATAATGAAAATATTCTCAAGTTAAATGCAAAAAAGTGCAGCACAGTAATATTTGTGAAAAGCAATTCTTACCTCATATGTTATAAATGCTACTCTTCTTCAGACAGGCACTTCTTAAGAGACCTGGATACTTATATAGACAAATCTCTCTTTCAGTTATCAAGTTTACACCATGGTCAGGAAATTCTTCTATCTTCTTTCTTCTGTCTGGCCCAGTTAAGTTTAAAGGGGATATTGTCAAGAGACAAATAACTCATCCCAGCACTGTACTTCTCCCTTATCACTGAATACCATATCCCCATTGGGTATCTATAAATTGAAGCATACTGCTTAATTAGAAATGCTCCATAGATTTTTCACCAAGAAAATAAAAGACCTTAAATGTTTCAAGTATCCCAGTAGATTAGCACAACTCTGCTTATACTCTGTAGCATGAAAGATCCAGTCCTATTTCAAGTCTTGTTTCTTTGTAAAACAAACGGCTCTATAAACACCCACATCCATGCCACTTTGTCCTATTTCAAGTCCTGTTTCATTGTAAAACAAATGGCTCTATAAACATCCACATCCATGCCACTTTGTTATTAATGTATAGAAGGACACTGAAGGGACTGGTCTTAGTAAAATGTGCATAATAAATGTATTGGATTAAACTTCGCGTTAAGTTGTAAAGTAGTTCTATATAGTATGTGGAGGTATTTTAAATGTGAGATTAGGAGATGGAGTATCTTCAGTGACTGCTGTTTATTCTTGCTATATTAAAGTAAGGCAGTATTATTTTAACTGCAATGTATCTTTAGTATATGCTGTAACAAGATAAAGGCTGGATGTGTGTTGTGAGCTTGAGTTGATGACAGAGATATAAAAGTGTACTAATCACATAATATGTGTATTGAAATATAATAATTTTCCAGTTTTTATACAGATGAAAGAATTGACTAATATCATTATTTGTCCCAGTAAACAGGCTTGAAAATGAAAAGCGTGAAACATAGATCTCTGGCATTTGAAGAGTTGTTCTTTGCATTTGCAAAGCTATTAGCTTTCAATTGTTTTTCTTGTCCATCAACCAGTGACAGCAGTTGCAAACAGTATGTCTGTAAGTGCAGGCAATTAATAAAGAAATGACTGAAAAATGTGCAATAAGACATTTCTATAAGAAATATCTCAACTAGTATTTAAAGAGGAATTGGCAAGCAGTTTGGTGAAAATAAATTAAAGCTTGTTATTGAGAGAACTTTATGTCTTTTCATGTTGTTGCATTAATTATAACTGCATAATTTAGTTTATTCATTTAATGGTCACCACTGCATTATTTCTTAAGGCTAAACAAATTCATATCTTACCTACCTGAGAGAGTGCAAGTTGTCTTTCACATCTGGGAGGGAAATAGATATGGGACAAGGATGTACTGTATTTGTGCAAGTGGGAACACAGGCTCTAACATGTGCTTTCAGTGTGATTAAACCAAATATATGAATAAGTAAAGTCTGTGAGTGTAGCTATGTATCTGAGGCAACCGTTCCTTTATGAAGGGGTAACTTTCCATTTTGAAAAGTATGCATAGTTCTGTGTATTTGTCATTAGCTAAAAGGTGGTCAGGGGGTTAAAATATACTTACTTGCTTCTTATGTGATTTTATTAAAGCATAGTGTCTGAGAAAATGTGACAAGGGGATTCAAACAGAAATGAGAATTAGCAACTGCATACAAGACCAGCCTGCCAGTTGTTAATATGTACATTGATATGAAATTTGAAAACTTATAATCAGAAGAACTGTCATGCAGAATATGTGAAAGTTACAGCTTCTTATCAGAATGACTGCCTTATCAATTTTCTCGAGGAATGTCAGAGGCATGGGAAGTACAGCCAAAGGACAATGAGTGTTCACTTATATTAAGAAGTGTAGGGTGCCAGTAAGATGTTACAGAAGACACATTCAGATGGAAATGAGCATGTGAAATTGTCAAAAAATTTCAGAATTGCAATTCAGCAGAGTTATCATGTCAAAAAAATTCAGAATTGCAATTCAGCAGAGTTATCATGTCAAAAAATTTCAGAATTGCAATTCAGCAGAGTTATCATGTCAAAAAAATTCAGAAATGCAATTCAGCAGAGTTATCATGTCAAAAAATTTCAGAATTGCAATTCAGCAGAGTTATCATGTCAAAAAATTTCAGAATTGCAATTCAGCAGAGTTATCATGTCAAAAAATTTCAGAATTGCAATTCAGCAGAGTTATCAGTGACAAAGGAAAGGAGGATAATAATACTGATTGTGAGGGGGCTTCAGTAGTGAGTACACCTCAACTGTCAGATTTTTGCCTTATGTTTTTGGTCTGTGCCATGTAAACTTTTTGGTTTTCAGATACACTATTGAGGACTGAAGTCACTAAATAATGAAAGGCATTTGAGTTTCAGACTTCATATCCTTCAGAAAATGTAGGCTAATGCAAAACCTAATATTCTGGTAAACTTTCAAAGTGTATAAGAGCAATAATTAAAATCTGTCCATGATTTGGGGCCTTTGCCTCCTCATTATTTTTGGCTTTGTCCAGATTTCTTATTCTAAGAGGTTGAGCGGTATGCAATAGTGATAGAAGAGGAAAAGAAAAACTATAATGGAACTTAGGAGAATTTGGGGAGAAATAATTTGCTTTCAGCAGTGAATATTATTTATAGATGGGGACCAGAACCTGATTTGTAATAGTGAGGATGTATCAGGGAAACATAGATGGGAAATATAACAAAAGATAATATATTTTGGAAGAAATGTAGTATGACAATCTGTATGACACATTAAATTGGCCATAGGTGTGAATGTGCATGTGAGTGGATGGTATGGAATAACTACCGCAGCAGGGATAGCCACCCGGTGGTATAAACCTTGGCTCTAGATGATTTTCACAGTTGAAGTGACACCCCCAACCCCATGTGCAAAAATGGGAAAAAGGGGTTGTGGATGGATGAACGGATGGATGGATGGATGGATGGATGGATGGATGGATGGATGGATGGATGGATTTGAAATTGTAGATGTCAATTTACTAGCAGAAACTCAGAATTTACATATTATTCCCCAAGGTACAATAACTTGGCTAGACTGGATAGAAATTACATTTTACTGGAGCATGAGTATTTAATCAAAAGCTACGAACACATCTAATAACTATTTCAGATCATGCACAAATAAAGAGCAAGATAAAGATGCAGTGTAATGAAGTAAAAATGACACACTAAACACTAATAATTTCCAACTTATTTGTTAAAAAGAGAAGAATTTAAGGAATGTGTAGTGGAAATGATTTGACAGTTACTAAGGAAGCTAGACATTTCTTCCGAATGGATTGCTAGGGAGTGGGATAAAAGGAAAATGGAGTTTTAAAATATGATAGAAATAAGAGAGAAAGAGATATGGAAAGAAGGGGGGTCTATATCACATCACTGAAAACACTATTCAGCGAACATCTATTGACCCCAAAACAGTAAACACTTTTTTATTCAACATTCACATCAGCTAGTTTATTAACCAGGCAGAGTTAGCTGTCCAACATTTGGAAATTGCACCACATTGGAGAAAAGGGAAATTTCAGAGATGGCATATATAAGTAGGGGTGTGCCGCCCCCCCCACTTTGGTGGGTTGATATACTGCACTGTGTGTATTGCTTGATATGTTGGACAGCTAACTATTTGCTATGGGAAATTTATTGATGATATGTCAGTTCAATGAAAGGAGCGTTCTCTGTTTTGGGGTCAATGAATAGGTGTTCACTGAATAGTGTATTCGATGATGTGATATAGACCCTGAAAGGAGTATTAGGAATTTGTCAGAAAAATATGTATTAATGTGTGTGCTTAATGCTAATTAGAAACTAAATGAGTTAACACGTTTTTCATTCTATTTTATATGCATATTTTATATACAGCTTAGTTTTATATGAGACTAAAAGATGCTTTTTGAAACTGCAGTGTGCTTTCTGAAACTTGCAAGATGCCCTTTGACCTAGTAACTGCTAGCACAGCAAAATTCATGTTTATGCCTTTTGGAAATGTACTTGAGAAGCAGGTGATTTTCTGCTAGGTCAGGAAGCAATGAATGAATAATGCCATATTCTGTAATGTAATGATTTTGAACAATTAGCTCTGTTCGAAGTATGAGAACACACACAGCTGCAGAAGGAAGAGATAAAACAGACAAAGGACTGTTGGAGAAATGAACTGCAATCTATACTTGCTTTGTGCTCAAATTAGCCATAGTACCTTGAATGGTAACATTGCATTTATCTAACTGGTGGTAGCCAAGGCCACGTTGTTTTTCTTAGGAAGTTTCTCACAAAAATTGATGTACAAGCAGAAATTTACAAAAACAATCACTACGAAATGATGATGTTAAAACTTGTGATTTACTACGTCTGCTTGGTAGGCAATGTCTTATTAGAAACTGTATAAAAATGTTTGCATTTCCTGATTTTAGTCAGACAAACTCTGTATTAACACGTTTTTGTCTCCTTGCTGCAAGATTAAAGTGCCTTAACCTGAACCTACCATGTATTGATCATTTTTAAAGTATATTTTTCCTTTGACAGATTGGTCCTTCAGACTGGAAACATATCTCTCACTCTAGCTCAGGTCAGAATTGGGCCCGGTGGCATGAACCCGTACGGAGAAGAGGCAACATCGGTTCTTCTGCTTTGAAAGACCTCCGACTGAATTGTCGTTCAAAAGAGGCCAGCCACTGTTTCTGATCTGTGATTTTAAGACGAGTCAACATTCCGGTGGGATCAAGACACGGAGGCTCAGGTAACTAGAAATTTACCTTTTCTGTTTTAGAAGGGACTTGTTACAGTATTTTTGTTTTTGTCAGGGAGATTTGCATGTGCAGATAAGGAATGAAAAAGATTGCTGTCTTGTCATAGATCAGGGAAACAGAATAGGTAGGCAGTTACTCTAGATAAACTGTGAAAAAAGTGTAAGTCGTGGCACCACGTGATAAAAAGGGTTACGTAACAATTTCTAACTTGGCTAAGGCAACATGGGAAATCAGTGCACAAAAAGTTCCGGAGACCCGCCCTTAACCGAAGACGCGAAATATATGCAATTACAGCGTGCCGATAATGTTAGGTATTATATAAAATGGGTTAATAAATACAAATTTGATGGTAATTTAGATAAACCTTCACTTATTAAACTTGTTAGACAACTTAAAACAGATGCAAAAGGTCAGCTGAGTCCCTCAAGCACGCAGGTGGCTTGAGGAAGCAAACTGCATGGGAACAAAAGATTAAAAATACAAAAGCAATGTTTTTAAATAAAGAAGACAATAACTTTGTAATAGCAACAGCCCCTCCACCCCCTCCGCTTCCCTTACCAGAATATGAAGCGAGTGGACAAGCTGATCCACCTCCGCTATACCCAGCTGTTCCTGCAAAACCAAAACCATTTGTCAGAGATCCTATCGAGACCAGGTCTCAAGCACGCAACTTAAGAGGGGATATTGAATTGTATGAAATAAATAAAAATTCACAAGCTATGAGTGAAAAAGAGATATGTCCACCCATAGAAGTACCACATCCGCAGGCAGGACAGGCAGGACAGGACCCAACTCTTCTAGTATATAGACCATGGACACCGGAAGACATCCGGAAAGCCACAGAGGGAATTCCCCATCCAAAAGTTAATTTTAGAAAATTCTTAGAAGACTTACAGGGCATGAGGTTAAGTTACCATTTGAATGGAGAGGAAGTAGAGAAAGTAGTCAGACAAATCGTAGGTCCAGATTGGGGCATGATTAGTGGCAACTGGAATCCCCGTGACGCAGAGCTTAGACCACTCCCACATAGTAACTCAGTACTGGGCAACAGAGTGAAAAGTCTGACAGACCGAATCTCTGAGAAATGGAAGCCTAGGGCTGATTGGACTTGCATTAATCAATGCATACAACAAGAAGGTGAAACTGTTGATAGATATTATGTCAGATTATTAAAATGTTTAATAACCATTGTGGAATGCAGGTACCTGTAGACCAAACACATGATTCCCCATATGAGCAGCAGCTGAAGAATGCATTTTTGAAAGGCAGTATTGCACCCATTAGCAGCTTTATTACAAAGCACATGGTAGATCATCGTACAAGTAGATTACAGTCATTACTTGAATAGGCAAGACATGTGAAAGGCATTTTAATAGAAAAAAGAAAAAGAAAACTCAAGTATTTGCAGTAGAAGATAGATCAGAAGTCTTTGTAGTACAAACTGGGAAGAAGGGTAAGAAAAATGCCCAGGGAAACAAACAATCTGTTAAATGATCAGAGGACTTTGTAGAGAGAAAGAAAAGGGGACATTTAGCAAGGGATTGCAGGCAAAATAAAAAGGTAACCACAGAAGACAAGGAGGGTGAGGACTGACTATATGGTAGTCAAGAATCACTGGAAAGGAATAAACAAGAAAAGACAAGTGCAAATGTGATAGAAGGGGTAGAGGACATAATAGAAGAGGTAGAGGATGTACATGAAATCACAGATAATGAAGAAAATGAAATTTTGGACTTAGCATTATTGAGCCTAGAGCTCTACTTAGCAGACACAAAACATGAAGTTACACTTCTGGTAGAGGGGAGGGAAGTTAAATTCCTGTGTGACTCAGGGGCTTCACGGACCCTGATAAATCCTCCCAAACTACCAGAAAATTCAGAATTACTTGACTACATATTAATGAAAGCAGCTAATGGACAGCTGTATCGGGAGCCACTCTCCCACAACATAGCGATAACTGACCCAGTTTCAGGGATGACCCAGAAAAGCAAAATTGTTGTTTCTGCAAAATGCCCAGTGAATCTTTTGGGCAGAGACCTAATGCAGATATTTGGCATAGCCATAGTTCCAACTATGCAGGGTATGGAAGCACAGTGATAAATGGATACTTTTGTAGTGTGACCGGAGGGTGAAACATTTTATTGGTACAGCCAGGACTTAGTTACAACTGGTCCAGGGGCAGTAACCGAAGAACTGATGAACGTAGCCATCAGTAAATCCCCCTCCCTTGACACTGATAAACAGCATTTGTTGCATTGCACTCTATATTACTGTAGCAAACCAGGACCTGATAAAGAATATGAGCAAGAACTGTTTAGAAACCATGCTAACAGATTAGTATTACGAAATTTGTACTGGGACACAGAAGGAAACAGTGTAGTGAGCTTTTCATCGCCCCAGGAATTCTTAGCACTTTACAAATCTAATTGATTACCACATGTGAGTTTAACTAAAGATAGAAATGTGAAGTGGGCAGAACTAGGAGAAAAAGTCACAAAGTGGGAAAAGCAGACAGAGTTAGAACTTTCTGAACAGGGAGTAAAAAAGCAGAAACTAAATTGGATAATGCAGACACACCCAGCTGTACACTCACTGGCAAGTGAGGACAGCTGAGTAGCACTCTTACTAGAGGAAGAGGAAAAAGCCTTACGAGACATACCAGAGACTCTCTGGTCAACAGGGAAATCAGATGTAGGACTTATTCGTACAGTAGGACCAGTTACTATCATGCCAAAATCAGCATTTAGACCTCAAAAGAGACAGTATCCCTTGAGAAAGGATGCAGAAATAGGAATCAAACCTATAATAGCAGCCTTACTTAAGGAAGGAGTCTTGATAGAATCTCCTGATTCACCATGTAATACACCCTTATTTCCTGTTAGGAAAGCAAATGGAGAATGGCATATGGTCCAAGATTTACAAGCTGTAAATGACGCAGTTATACCTAGAGCACCTATGGTGCCAGATCCACACACTTTATTAAATGATTTGAAACCTCAACAAAAGTATTTTTCTGTGGTAGATATTAGCAATGCATTTTTCTCAATACCGATACACCCTGACAGCCAACATTGGTTTGCATTTACATTTCAGGGGAAAAGGTATACATATGCGAGACTACCACAGGGATATTGTGAAAGTCCAACAATATTCACACAGGAAATGGCAAGTAACCTGGTGGGATTTATCCCACCGAAAGGCAGTCAGATCTTACTTTATGTAGACGACATTCTGCTGGCAGCCCCCACCCAGCAAGAATGCAGAGAGGATACCATAGCATTACTACAATTTTTAGCTACTCAGGGACACAAGGTAAACAAGAACAAACTGCAACTTTGGAAAAACAGGTAAAATACCTGGGATATGTAATATCCAAAGAGGGCAGAATATTAAATGAAGACAGAAAAACAGCAATATTACAAGCACCTAAACCAACTATCAAGAAGGAAATGATGTCCTTCCTGGGTACTACTAACTTTTGTCGGAGTTGGATTCCAAACTATGCCTTGGAATCTGCTCCACTGACCAACTTGATATTCAAAAAGCCTATGGCAGCACAAGATTTATTACAGTGGACACCAGAAGCAGAATAAACTTTCTGCAAATTGAAACAACTGATAGCTTCTTCATTAATTTTAGGATTACCAAACTATCATAAATGATTTTTCCAAACTGCAGATTGTAAGCAAGGTTATATGACATCAGTGTTAACACAACAGCATGGGGACAAACAACGCCCCATTGCTTACTATTCATCACAGCTGGACCCAGTGCCGCGATCCCTGCCCCACTGTGTACAAGCAGTAGTCGCAGCCGCAATGGCAGTTGCAGGATTCAGCCTCAGTAGTATTGTTCCACCCTCTCACATTGAGAGTGCCTCATGCAGTCGCGATTATTTTACTGCAAGAAAAAGTAGCATATCTTTCTCCTGCTAGACATCTTTCCTGTATGACTATACTGCTGAGCCAACCTCATATGACAATTGAACGATGCATAACTTTGAATCCGTCAACCTTGCTCCCAACCCCTGCAGATGGCAAACCACACTGCTGTCTGCAGAAGATTGAGCAAAAGACACTACCTAGAAAAGATCTTACAGATGTTCCCTTGGATGATGCCGAGGTGACATACTATGTGGACGGCTCGTGCAGGAGGGGTCCTACAGGACAGAATCTAGTGGGGTATGCAGTAGTAGATACTGAGATTTTAGAAGCAAAGTATTTACGACACAACTTATCTGCACAAGCAGTAGAATAGATCGCTTTAACAAGGGCATGTACCTTGGCAAAAGGTAAACGAGTGAATATTTTTACTGCTAGCCAGTATGCTTTTTCTACTGTATATGTTTTTGCGCAGCAGTGGAAAAATAGAGGAATGATAACATCTACTGGTAAACCAATTAACCATGCGCAATTTATTTTAGATTTGTTAGACTCTATTCAGTTACCTCAGAAAGTAGCTATTTGCAAATGCGTAGCTCATACCAAGCAACAGGATAGAATTTCAAAAGGTAATGTGAGGGCTGATACAGCTGCAAAACAAGCAGCTTCAGCTTCAGAAGTATTTCTTTTGAGTGAGGAATTACAACCATCTGAGATTTTAGACTTAGAAATGTTAAAAACAATGCAGACACTTACTACAAATGTAGAAAAACAAAAGTGGATAAAACGAGGAGCAATCCTTGAGAAGGGACTGTACATCTCCAAAGAGAAGAAACCAATCTTACCATCTAATTTGTTTAGATATGCAGCTTTGTTGAGCCATGGGCAGTGCCATGTCTCAACAGGGGGGATGGTACAGTTAGTGAATCAAGTGTTTATGACGTATGGATTTACAAACTACACAAAAAATTTTTGTGCAGCATGCCATGTTTGTAACAAGCATCATGCACAAGGGGCATTAAAACCTAAGCAAGGGAGTTTCCCTACACCACTGTATCCATTCCATACTATCTGTATGGATTTTATAGAGCTGAACAAATGCAAAAATAAGAAGTGCTGCCTTGTCATTATAGATATGTTTTCCAAATGGGTGGAAGCTTTTCCAACTAAAAATCCAGATGCAGCTACTGTTGCAAAATCCTCGTTAAAGAAATCATTCCTAGATTTGGCATACTGGAAAAGATTTATAGTGATTTATGTAAAAGGGTTAACTCCTTTTGAAATTCTGTTTGGGAGGGCATAGTATACACCTCAGTGGAAACCTCTCATGCATGCAGAGCAGGAGGCTGACAGTTCATTTGCAGAGTACATGAGGCGATTTTTGAATAACAAACTTTTGCAGTTAAATTCTGTTTCAGATAAAGAACAAACCAGACCATCGGAAGCAGCAATAGCCCCAGGCACATGGATCTGGGTGAAGGTTGTGAAGAAAAAGAACTGGAGTTCTCCGAAGTGGGAAGGACCGTACCAGGTACTACTGTCGACACCCACTGCAGTCAAGATTGCAGAGCGAGTGTCCTGGATTCATCTGACACACTGTAAACTGGTTAAGAACTTTGAACTGGACAAAAACCTTGTTACTGCTGTACAACAAAAACAAAATGACCAGGTATAGAGTAAACAGAGATACAGAACAACCTCAGAAAACTTGCATGATTATCCTGATAGCTATACTGATAACAATGATCTTTTTGCTGTGGCCTTTCCTTTTCCCATCCACAAGAGTTGAACTGAACAAACGTGATGCATTACTCATAGACTGGCATCCAAACTTTAACACTTACCAAGCAATTAAATATGTGTATGCTGAGACTTAATGTTTCAAACTGCTGGATTTACACAGCTATACCAACAGCATACAGGGGATTATTAATGACTGCTGTCCCCCTAGGGGTCAATGAGACCTGGGAAAACTTGATTTTTGATACTACACCTGTGAAATCACAAGACAAAATAGCATTGTACCTACCTGTTACACAAAAAGGAATTGTATGTTTTTACAAGAATGACACTATTCAGGTGGGTTGGAGCAATTGCAATGTGACTGTTTCTTATAAATGTTATAATTGTTATATTATTATATAAATGTTATAAATGTTATATTAAAGCCAGTAAGACTAAAACTATTTGTGATACAAACTATGATGCATATTTTGCGAAGATGCTTAGAAATGTTGATGACATACAACATAATCCTGTTCTTTTAAAGCAGCTTTCTATTATTGATAAGAAAATGTTTCATGCAGGGCAAGCTTATATCAATACTAAAGTAGAGAATTGTTATTTGTGTGTGGGAAAAAAGCATATAAATGGCTACCTGAGAATTGGTCCGGCAGTTGTTTTTTGGGTTACCTGGTTCCAGCCATACGACACACTGCAGCTTTGCCTCAGGGAAAAATTCGAAACGTCAGAGAGGTCAGCAGTAAACCTAGAAGTCCAATTAAGAGACCCGAGAATTCAGTGGGACGAATCGAAGCAGGGTGGAGAAACCATAACTCTGTAAAGAACAAAGATAAACTGACACACATGGACTTGAGTGACACCATTATATCATGGGCAGGCATAGCCCCTGCATATGGCGCAGTGAAATCAATTTGGGAGCTGAGAAAACTGTCTAAATTTCTCGAAGTTATGAGCAATGCAACTTTTTCTGCTCTCGAATTAGTGACTGATGAACTGAATGCTATGAGAACTGTGGTGCTTCAGAACCGCATGGCTCTCGACTTCACCCTAGTGGCGAGAGGTGGTATGTGCACTTTAATCAAAGAAGAATGCTGTTCTTATATTCTTGACAACCAGCATGAAATAAACGACCATCTTGAGGTGATCCAGCAAGTGTCGACCATGACCAAACCAGGCCCAAACCCTCTGACAGACTTTTTCCAGAATTTGTTTTGGGGGTGGGGTTCCATCCTAATGAACATCCTGATTGCCATTTGTGTAGGATTACTCCTATTAGGAGCATGCATTTGTTGTGGTATTCCCTGCATGAAAAAGTTAATCAAAGATTTTATAGATATATCAGTTTCTGAGACTTTGTATCAAAGTACTGAAATCGAAGAATTGTTGAAAAGTGAAACACTTTCATAAGTTTAAACTGAATGACTCTCTTAACTGCAAATCCTGAATGGAAGAGGTTAGGAGAAGAAGCAAACTGTTTATTCTTTTGAAAATAGAATTAAAAAGTATTAACAGGGGGGAAATGTCAGAAAAATATGTATTAATGTGTGTGCTTAATGCTAACTAGAAACAAAATGAGTTAACACGTTTTTCATTCTATTTTATATGCATATTTTATATACAGCTTAGTTTTATATGAGACTAAAAGATGCTTTTTGAAACTGCAGTGTGCTTTCTGAAACTTGCAAGATGCCCTCTGACCTAGTAACTGCTAGCACAGCAAAATTCATGTTTATGCCTTTTGGAAATGTACTTGAGAAGCAGGTGATTATCTGCTAGGTCAGGAAGCAATGAATGAACAATGCCATATTCTATAATGTAATGATTTTGAACAATTAGCTCTGTTCAAAGTATGAGAACACACACAGCTGCAGAAGGAAGAGATAAAACAGACAAAGGACTGTTGGAGAAATGAACTGCAATCTATACTTGCTTTGTGCTCAAATTAGCCATAGTACCTTGAATGGTAACATTGCATATATCTAACCAGTGGTAGCCAAGGCCACGTTGTTTTTCTTAAAACGTTTCTCCCAAAAATTGATGTACAAGCAGAAATTTACAAAAACAATCACTATGAAATGATGATGTTAAAACTTGTGATTTACTATGTCAGCTTGGTAGGCATTGTCTTGTTAGAAACTGTATAAAATGCTTGCATTTCCTGATTCTAGTCAGACAAACTCTGTATTAGCATGTTTTTGCCTCCTTACTGCAAGATTAAAGTGCCTTAACCTGAACCTACCATGTATTGATCATTTTTAAAGTATATTTTTCCTTTGACAGAATTATTCATAGGAGTTGAAAAACGTTAAAGTACTACAAAGAAAGTCAAAGAACAAGATGAGGAGCAATTGCTGAGTGCTAAATATGCATGAGTTTAGAAAGGTTGATTTTAAACTCCAGAACACAAGAATTTTTTGCAGAACAACCTAGGCAACAGAAAGTAGAAAAGGTTGTAACCAAATTTAGGAAGTCTATGATCGAGATCCTATAGAGGTATTAGAGATATTTCAGAAATTCTATGAAAATATGTATAATATACCTCTCAACCTCTTAGAGCAAGAAATCTGGGCAAAGCCATAAATAAAAGTGGCACAAAGGCACACAAATAGGTGCAATTTTTAAACATTGCTCTTACAAACTTAGAAAATTGATAGAATAACAGGTTTTGCATTAGCATGAATTTTCTGAAGTGTATGAATTCTAAAACTCAAATGTCTGTCATTATTTTCTAACTTCAATATTTAATGATTTGCCACTAATTTGCCAAAAAAATGCACATTTGTAAAACAATGGACCAAAGATATGAGTCAAAAATCTGGACATTCTGCGAAATCTGTACAGTTGAGCGGTATGATGTATAAAGCAGAGGAAAGAGGGAAACTAAGAACAGGCACAAATATAAATATTTATCAAAGACTTAAATATGCCAAAGTTGGAGGAATATGAGTCTGAAGAATTAATAGTTAAAAAAGGGCAGGGATGAGATAAAATGCTGATTTATAACCAAACAACAGGGAAGTCTCCAAGAACAGATGGTATTCCTGTGGACATTTAGAAGATAGTAGAGAAGAAAGTGTTAAAAATCTGGAAGGTTTTGTCTAACAACACTTTAAAAGAAGGGAGAATATCAGCATTTTGAAAGAAAGCTATGGTGGTTATATTATCCAAAGAGGGCAAAGATCCCTCAGACCAGCTTCATGTAGACCAGTTATAATCTTAAAACACAATTATAAAGTATTTAGGTCTATACTAAGAGAACAGAAAAAGTGTTGTCAAAATTGATAGGCATGGATCAAAGTGGTTTTGTAGATGGGAGGCAAACATTTTGCAATATTAATAGAACAATGATGATCTAGAGGTAAGCAGATTATAAGAAAATTATACTATTGTTGGTGGGTTTTGATGCAGAAAGGCATTCAGTGAAGTCATTTGGGATATTATAAGTAGGACAATGGTAACATTTGAATTCCTTGTTAGAATAATAAGAATTAATTAGAAGATGCGTGAAGGCTGAGAGACAACAATTAAGGTAACAGGGTTCCTCACTAACAAATTCTATTTGAACAAAGGAGCCAGGCAAGGGTATACTTATTCCCCTTTGTTATTTTCTTTATATTTAGAACCATTAGCAAAGAAAATAAGGATATAATTGGTACAACAGTCAAGAAAAGTTAGCTTTATTTGCTGGTGATATTATGTACTTGGTAAATGTGATATAAAAATAAATGAAAATGAAGCAAAAGTTATAGCAGTAAACTACTTTGTATATGAATAGTGACAAAAAGATGGGAAAAATACAATAATGGCAAATTTGTAAGAGTAAAGGGCTTTTGCCGAGGAAGAAGGATTATGCTGGCATGCATTTATATTCCATGAAAAACTGCTGTTATGGCACTGAAAATAATATTGGGAGAACTATTCAGTTTTAGTAGAGAATATTATTTATGGGTAGGGAAAGGAACTTGATTTGCAATAGTGAAGATGTATCAGAGGAGCCTTGAAGGAAAATATAACAAGAGGGCAGATTTCTGAAGAAGTGTATGAGAATATTTAGTATGGAATATATTAATTCAGTAGTAGGAAATCAGACAAAATGTATGTATTTTCCAAGGTACAATAACTGAGCTAAATGGGATAGAATTTATATTTCACAAGAGCATGTGTATTTAATTGAAAGCTATGACACAAATCCAATAACTATTTCAGACCATACAGCGATAAACAATAAGATGAATATGCAGGGTAATGTAGTAAAAATGAGTCATTGGTGCTTTTCATACTTACTTGTTAAAAGGAAGTGCATTTAACAAATGGATAGTGGAAATTATTCAAAAGTTATTAGGGAAGATAGAAATTTCTTCAGCAGGGATACCTAGATATTGGCATAAAATGAAAATGGAGTTTAAAATACATTATAAATAAAATAGAAAGAGATGCCACCCTGCAGAACCTCTGCCTGAGAACATTAAACTGAAACCAGCCCACTACAAACTGCCAAGGTAGTTCCCCTCAAATAAAAACCTGAAAGGGCTCTCTAAACATGAAGGACGTTACCCTGCAGAACCTCTGCCTGAGAATATTAAACTGAAATCAGCCCACTACAAACTGCCAAGGTAGTTCCCCTCAAATAAAAACCTGAAAGGGCTCTCTAAACTTGAAAGACGCTACCCTGCAGAACCTCTGCCTGAGAACATTAAACTGAAACCAGCCCACTACAAACTGCCAAGGTAGTTCCCCTCAAATAAAAACCTGAAAGGGATCCCTAAACTTAGGTTCATAGGTTCATAGGTTTGTACTAGGCTCTCTGCCCTAGGGCATTTATAAGCCTAGCCAGAGTGTGTGTGGCTTTCACCACCCCTTAGGATGAGAATACTACGCCCTTTTAGGGTTTAGTTTACTGTGCCTCTGTCTAGTAGTGACACAGAGATGACCCCCGGGGTAAACCTACGATCTCCCATCCACTCGTTGAGATTTCTCTTGAATAGAGTCAGTGAGGGGCTCTGCCTAACATGGACTGGGATTCTGTTCCAGAGTATAGGGAGCCCCTGGGTTATGAATCTGTCCCTCTAGCACGTCCTATTTATTTCTGTGTTGATTTTTAAGTCTCTTGTTCTTGTGGCTCTGATGGATTTGGATTTTCTGAGGTGGAGCATGTCCATTAATTCCGGATTGGACATGGCCTTGTACGTCAGGCACAGATCACCTCTGAGTAGGCGGTATGCGACTGAATAGAGCTGGAGTTTTTTCAGTCGGGCAGCATATGACATATGTTTAAGACCCTTTATCCTCTTGGTGAGGAACTTTTGGGGTCTTTCCAACTGCTGCAGGTGTCGGGTGAGATACATCCCAAATGGGGCATTGTACTCAATCATTGGCCTGATAAGAGAAGAGTACAGGGGCACAATGACCCCTCTTGATCTAGATGTGAAACCCTTCATGATAAGGTGGGCAATATAGAAGGTCTTCCTAACCACTTTGGCAATGTGAGTGTCAAATGAGAGGTTACTGTCAACCTGGGTCCCTAGGTCCCTGATTACCTCTTCCGTACTTAATGGATGACCACCTATGTGGTAGTTTGTCGGTACCTTGTTTTTCCCAAAGAGTATGACTATACATTTTTTGGCGTTCAGCTTAAGGCCATGGCTCTGGCACCAATTATCCATTTCTATGAGGCCTCTCTGAAGGATGTTTGTGTCCACTGGAGTATCAATTATGGCGTCCAGTTTGCAGTCATCTGCGAACTTTGTCAGCCACAATCCTCCTATGTTTGCCTGTACCTCAGAAAAATAAATGCTGAACAAGAGGGGTCCCAGGACTGAGCCCTGTGGGACACCGCTTGTGACTGGCTTAGAGTCTGACATAGCTCCAGCAACTCTGACCCTGTGGGTTCTGTCCTTGAGACAGTTTGCAACCCATCTTGTGACATATGGGTTTACATTTAAGCTGGTGAGTTTGTCTATGATGCCCGAGTGGGGTATTGTGTCAAAGGCTTTTGCAAGGTCAAGGTAGGCTGTGTGAACTGCCTTACCCTCATCAATGGCCTTAGTGACTGTTTCAAAAGTCGACCAAGTTCAAAGGCAGGATCTGCCTTGACAAGGCCAAATTGGGTAGGATCCAATGTCTGTAGGTCCCCAATGTCTTTGTTTATGAGTTCCATAATGATCCTCTCCATAGCTTTGCAGACCAGGCTCGTCAAGCTTATGGGGCGGTAATTTCCAGGGTCCAGAGAAGCACCGCCTTTGTGAAGTGGGACCACTGTTGCGTCACGCCACTCTTTGGAGTGCGTATCCTGTAGTAAGGCTAAGATTAAACAGCAGCCTTATGTGTGGGTTTAGTTCCTCTTGAGTTCATGTAGCACACAGCCGGGACACCATCCAGTCCCATTGATGCTGTGTTTTTAGCTTTAGAGGGCGGCTCTCACCTGGGCATCTGAGATGTTAGGGAGGCTACACTCTGCTGGGATAGTTATTTCTCCTTTTCCCCCGGAGCCGCAGGAGAAATTTGCACTGAACCTGTCTGCCAGAATGTTGGCAATGTCAGTGGGTTCAGTGTATTTTATGTCATTTTGGACTAACTCTGAGCATATCTGGGAGTTTCCACCCAGGTTTCTAACATAGCTAAAGAAGGCCTTGTGATTGTCTTTTGTGTCTTTTGCAATTTTTCTCTCAAAGTTGGCCTTGGATGATTTTATGAGTGATCGTAGTTTTTTGCTAGTACTGATCAGAGATGCCATCCCTTTTAGGGATTTTGCTCTGTCATGTAGTAGCTTCCTCCTCCTGTTGTAAAGTTTGTTTATGGCTGGGGTCCACCAGACCGGGCGCCTGCCTTTGGGGGAATGGGTCTTGGTTTTATTTGGAATTGCATGATCCATGCATTCTTGAAAGTGCCCATAGAAGGCATTTTTTAAACTTTTTAGATTGCATTTTTTGATCTTTTGAGCTTTTTGACTACTGTTTGTGCCTATATTACTGTTTTATTACCTTATTTTCCTGTTTTTGTGAGCTTATATTGTTGATTGCACTTGTGGGCTAAAGTATTGCTTAAAAGTAACAAACAGGCTAATACACTCAAGTGTACCAGCCTTTGATAGCAATTTAGTCGAAAACAAAGCATTTACTCCTTTCCTAAACTTTCCTAGCTAGTTGTTCCAGTGATCATATTTTGCTGATCCCTGGGCTTTGTATTTGGTTTCTGTGTTCCTCTATTTTCTTGTGTGGCCAGAGGTAGTTTCTTTACTCACCAGTGGGAGTGGGGAGTATTGAGCTGCTTGTTTGTCCTCAGAGGAGTGGTTAGAAGCAGCAACTAGTAATTTGTCGGCCATTTTGGGTCATTTCCTGTTTTTTCCAGCCCCCTGCTATAAAGCTACGCTGCGAGCCCCCTTTAGCGATGAGCTGCTGCTACCGTCACACTAGGGCAGCGCCGGTTAATCAGATTTAAACTATTAGGGCTACCTAAAGTCCACTCTTCAAATTTTCCCTTAAAACTACCTTCCTCAAAGTATACTACTGTTCTATTTAGTGTATCCTACAACTATAAAATTATCTCTACTTGACTCCCAAGTAGACTATTCTCTGTCTGTATAGCGAAGTACTTGCTCCTACAGTACTTATCACCTCGATACAGCACTCTTGTTATAGAAAGTACCCCAAAAAAGCAAACCCCATTTCTCGGTCACCCACATCCCCCAGAACCTTTTCTTAAGTTTTTCTGTCTATTCCTTCTAGCATGTCGAGGGATCAGTTGCTAATGTCCTCTCCTGCTCAGCTGGTGAACCTGGGAATATTGAGGCAATGTTACAATTGCCTCATGTACACAGACAACCCTCTCCTCCTCCCACAAAACACAAATACATGCGAGATGCAACTATACGGCCAAACTGGAGGCTGAGCTCTCTCAACATAGGACTGGCATGACCAGACAGGAGGAGAAGGTAACCACACACACTATAGACCCAGTCTCACATAATACCATCACAACCTCAAATCATACACATAAGCACACAAAGACATACTCAGAGGCTCTGATCAAAAATCTACCAAAACAGCAGAGGCCACCAAAGCAGACACCCAAACAACTACCACCTCAGAACACAACACCTGCAACACATAGACCACACAGTCAGAGTGTCAAGCAGTCACAGCCCTTAAGGCCAAACACAATGCCAGACACACTAGTCATTGGTGACTCCATAGTCAGACACACTGACGTCCCGCTCACCAGACTGAGTAAGGAGAAGGTCACAGTAAGCTGCCTGTCGGGTGCTAGAATCCGCCACATAACGCATGCACTCAGGTCTCTCAACAGCAGGTACAAGTACGACTCAATCATTGTCCACGCTGGTGTTAACGACCTGAGACGCACCTCCTTGGATTACATGAAAAGAGACATAGAGGAGCTCTCTGATTATGTAGCCCAAGCAGGTATGACCCTGACCTTGAGCAGTATCCTACCTTCACCAAGAATGATGCCACAATACAGAGATAAGATGATCAGCTTTAACAATTGGCTTAAACTCTGGTGTCATTCAAAGGGGATCCAATGTCTGTCTGCCTGGGATGACATGCTGGACAAGCCACTGCTGGGACGGCTTGCACTTGTCACCCCTGGGATTCCGGATTTTGGCAAAGGCTCTTGCCACCCCATAGTGCCTTTTTAGGCAAGGCTCAAATTCTAAACCTACCACCCTAGAACAAAACAAAGAAAAAACTAAGGGTAATGCTGCTCAATGCCAGAAGTCTCAACCTCAAGATGCATGCACTCGAGGCCCTTCTCAGTATGGAGAACATCAATGTCTGTGCTGTGACAGAAACCTGGTTCAAGGCTCCTGAGAGCACCCCAGCACTATCAGGTTTTCCTCATATCATGCCCGCCCCAAACGGACAATACCAAGAAAGGAGGAGGGTATCCATATTCATCAAGGACACCCACACCTTAAGATTGGTGGCATACGCATGCATCGGAAACCATCCAGGTGCAATTAACCATAGGCAAGATTGCTCTGCAATTTGTAGCATGTTACAGGCCACCCTCGCAAACTCAGGAACCTCATATGGCCTTCCTGAAAACACTGGAGGGATAAATGTATCTCCAAACACCATCATACTAGGTGACTTCAACTACCCTAATATAGACTGGGAACACTACTCAAGCCCAAACACTCTAGCCCAAAAGTTCCTGGAATTCATAAACTCAAATGCCATGGAACAACTAGTCACCATCCCCACAAGAGGAGAAAACATACTTGATCTCATCATCACGAACATGGGAGCACAATGTTCAACGCGGAAGTATACCCTCACTGGTGAGATCTGATCACAAACTAATCTCGCTGGAGGTCCTCATCCCGCCCCACCGAAATGAAAAGACCACAGTAAAGAACTTCTAAAAGCCGACTTCACACTTCTAAAGACTAGTGTGGTCTCCTTTAAGGCCCGCGGCGGTGCGGGCGGTTAACATTACTCAAACCGCTGAATCACTTACAAATGCCTTCTACCAGCACCTGCAGGGCTGCATGGATCAGGCAATCCCAAGCAAAACAAAGACTCTTTGTACCAAAGGCAAGCGTCAGTCTGGTGGACCCCAGCCATAAACAAACTCTACAACAAAAGGAGAAAGCTACTACAAGATAGAGCAAAATCCTTAAAAGGTAAGACACCGCTGATCACTATAAGTAAAAAGCTAAGAGCTCTCATAAAATCATCCAAAGCTAATTTTGAGAAAAAAATAGCTAAGGACTCTAAAGACAACCATAAGGCATTCTTTAGCTATGTCAGAAACCTAGGAGGAAACTCACAGATATGCTCAGAATTAGTTCAAAATGATGTGAAGATTACTGATCCTACAGACATTGCCAACATACTGGCTGACAGGTTCAGTGCAAACTTCTCCCCTAAAGGAGAGATATCTATACCAAATGATTGTAGCCCCCAAACATCTCTAACGCCCAGGTGAGAACTGCTCTCTCCAAGGCAAAGAACACAGCATCCATGGGACCTGATGGTGTCCCCGGCTGTGTGCTCCATGAACTCAACGAGGAATTAAACCCACAGTTAGGACAGCTGTTTAATCTTAGTCTCACCTCGGATACGCACCCAGGAGTGGCGCACAGCCACTGTGGTCCCACTCCACAAAGCGGTGCCTCCACCGACCCTTGAAATTACCGTCCCATTAGCTTGACAAGCCTTATCTGCAAAGCCATGGAGAGGATCATAATGGATCTCATAAATAAAGACATAGGGAACTTGCAGACTTTGGATCCAACCCAGTTTGGCTTTGTCAAAGGCAGATCATGCCTTTTAAACTTGGTTGACTTTTTCAAAACAGTCACCAAGGCCATTGACGAGGAAAGGCAGTCCATACAGCCTACCTAGACCTGGCGAAGGCTTTTGATACAATACCTCACTCGGGTATCATTGAAAAACTCATCAACTTAAATGTAAACCCATACATTACAAGATGGGTTGCAAACTGGCTGAGTGACAGAACCCACAGGGTCAGAGTTGCTGGCGCCATGTCAGACTCAAAGCCTGTCACAAGTGGTGTCCCACAGGGCTCAGTCCTGGGCCCACTCTTGTTTGGCATCTACTTTTCTGAAGTACAAGCAAACACAGGAGGGTTATGGCTGACAAAGTTTGCAGATGACTGCAAACTGGGTTGAAAACACATCCAACACAGATATCCTTCAGAAGGGTCTCACAGAAATGGATAACTGGTGCCAGAGCCATGGCCTAAAGTTAAATGCCAAGAAATGCATAGTCATACCTTCGGGAAAAATAAGGTTACCCCTAGCTACCATATAGGTGGCAATCCCTGAACACAGAAGAAGTTATTAGGACCTGGGAACCCAGGTTGACAGTAGCCTTTCATTCGACACTCATATTGCTAAATTAGTTAGGAAGACCTTCTACATTGCCCACCTTATCATGAAGGGATTCACATCTAGATCAAGGGAAGTCATAGTCTCCTATACTCATCACTCATCAGACCAATGATAGTACAATGCCCCATCGGAATGTATCTGACCCGACACTTGCAGCAGCTGGAGAGGCCACAAAAGTTCCTCACCAAAAGGATAAAGGGTCTCAAAAATCTGTCTTATGCTGCCCGACTGAAAGAACTCCAGTTATATTCAGTTGCTTACCGCTTGCTCAGAGGTGACCTATGCCTGACATACAAGGCCATGTCAAACCCAGATTTGATGAACATGCTTCATCTCAAAAATCTAGATCCTCAGAGCCACAAGGCGGGAGACTTAAACCTCGACACGGTTATTAATAGGATGTGCTGGAGGGATAGATTCATCACCCAAAGACTCCCTATGCTGTGGAACAAAATCCCGGTTTATGTGAGGCAGAGCACCTCGCTGGCCTTGTTCAAGAGGAATCTTGACCAATGGATGGGAGATCGCAGATACACCCTAGGGGTTACCTCAGTGTCACTGCTCGACAGAGGCACAGCAAAATAATGGGCATAGTTTCTCCAACTAAAGGGGTAAGCCACAAAACTATGGGCTAGGCTTATAAATGCCCTCGGGCAGATAGCCTAGTATGAACCTATGAACCTATGAACCTATTTGCAAATGATTCAGCAGTGTGGGTTGTGGTTTCCACTGGCCCAGGGGCCTTGAAGGATACCACTTCAGTCTTAAGAAGTGTGAAGTTTGCTTTTGAGAAGTTCTTCACTGTGGTCTTTTGCAGGGGGGATGTGGATTTCCAGTGAGATTAATTTATGGTCTGATCTTACCAAAGAGGGATATACTCTCGTGTGGAGCATTTTGTCCCCATGTTTGTGATGATCAGGTCTAGTATATTGTCTTCTTGTGGGAATGGTGACTAGTTGTTCCATTGCATTTGAGTTTATGAATTCTAGGAACCTTTGGGCTAGGGTGTTGGGGCTTGAGTAATGTTCCCAGTCTATGTTTGGGTAGTTGAAGTCTCCCAAAATGATGGTATTTGGAGACATTCATACTCAGTGTCTTCAGGAAGGCTGTGTGGGGTTCCTGAGTTTGAGAGGGTGGTCTGTAGCATGCTACAAACTGTAAGGCAGTTTTGCCTATGGTTAGTTGCACCTGGATAGTCTCCGATGCTGCATTGCCACTAGCCTGGAGGTGTGGGTATCTTTGATGAAAATGGATACTCCCCTTTTTGTGGTTCGGTCCAAGTTTTGGGGCCGGAAAGCATGATATGAGGTAAAACCTGATAGTGCTGGGGTGCTCTCAGGAGCCTTGAACCAGGTTTCAGTCACTGCACAGACATCGATGTTCTCCATACTGAGGTGGGCTTGAGGGCGTGCATCTTGAGATTTAGACTTCTGGCATTGAGCAGCATTACCTTAGTTTCTTTCCACTTGTGTTTTCTAGGGAGGTAGGTTTGTCATTTGATCCTGCCTAAAAAGGCACTATGGGGTGGCAAGAGCCTTGGCCAATATCCAGGGGTGACAGGTGCAAGCCATTGCGAAGCAGCGGCTTGTCAAGCATGTCATCCCAAGCAGACAGACATTGATCCCCTTAGAATGACACCAGTAATTAAGCCAATTGTTAAAACTGATCATTTTGTCTTTGTACTGTGGCATTATTCTTGGTGAGGGTAAGATGCTGCTCAGGGTCAGGGTCATACCGGCCTGCGCTACATAATCAGAGAGCTCCTCTTTTTCATGTCTTTTTTTGTAGTCCAGGGAGGAACATCTCAGGTCGTTCACACCGGCATGTACAATGACTGAGTCATATTTGTACTTGCTGTGGAGTGACCCGAGTGCTTGTGTTATGTGGTGGATTCTAACTCCCGACAGGCAGCTTACTGTGACCTTTTCCTTGTTCAGTCTGGTGAGCAGGACATCAGTGTGTCTGGCATGTTGTTTGGCCTTAAGGGCTGTGACTGTTTAGCACACTGACTTTGTGAACCATGTGTTGCATGTGCTATATCTTGAGGTGGTGGTTGCTTGGGTGTCTGCTTTGGAGGCCTCTGTTGTTTTGGTAGATTTTTCAAAGCGCCCCGGTATGTTTTGTGTTTATGTGTTTGGTTTGCAGTTGTGATAGTTCTATGTGACTGGGTTTGTGGGTTTGTCGTGGTTACCTTCTCCTCCTGACTGGTCTTGCCAGTACTGAATTGAGAGAGCTCAGCCTCCAGTTTGGCTATATAGTTGCATCTCTCGCATATATTTGTATTTTTGGGAGGAGAGGGTTGTCTGTGTACATGAGGCAATTGTAACATTGCCTCAAGATTCCCAGATTCACCAGCTGAACAGGAGAGGACGCCAGCAACTGACCCTTCGACATGCTAGAAATAGTGAAAAAGATTGCTGTGTAACTGAGTCAGAAAGGACCTATAGGGAAATGGGTACTCAACAGAATTTAGGTGAATGAAGTACTTTCTTTTGTTTAAGAGTGCTTTACCTGTGTAAAAAACTTGAAGGATGCTACCCTGCAGAACCTCTGCCTGAGAACGTTAAACTGAAACCAGCCCACTACCAACTGCCAAGGTAGTTCTCCTCAAATAAAAACCTGAAAGGGCTCTCTAAACTTGAAGGACGCTAACCTGCAGAACCTCTGCCTGAGAGCATTAAACTGAAACCAGCCCACTACAAACTGCCAAGGTAGTTCCCCTCAAATAAAAACCTGGCAGGGCTCTCTAAACTTGAAGGATGCTACCCTGCAGAACCTCGGCCTGAGAACATTAAACTGAAACCAGCCCACTACAAACTGCCAAGGTTAAATGTTATTACTTTACTCCACTTTAAATTGTAATTTGCTGTTCTGGGTCAAAAGCACCAATATTTTGTCCCCCATAACAATTTCCTTACTTCCAATTCTAAGTAAATACTAGTTTACCCCCTGCCCTCTAATGACAGTGTTTCTAACCTTAAAACCCTAAAAATTATATTACACTACAGCAACTACCCTAAAAACTATACTAAACTATAGCTAAACTAAAGCTATTAAAATAAGGAGCTTCTGGATAAGCTGTGATCAGGCTCACTCCACGCCCTACCCTGCCCCCAATTCCCACCCACCACCAGTACCACTAGATTTATAGTCATAAAGCCACACCCCCTGTTACTAGAACCTATTAGCTTACATCTGTTATAATTTCTCCCACCCATACTCCATTACCTCAAATTCTACCACTTGATCTTCTGGTATTGTACAACCCAAGTAATACAGTTCCTTTAACTCACATGCTCCATCACACATAATGATATACTCCTCTTTACTACCCCTTTTGCTTGCCCCATACCTCCTTACCTTGTATGAAAACCAGTTTCTCACTGGATTTCAGTACCCAAAAGGCGACACTATCACCCCAGTTGTATGTCCTTGCATTTATTACCAATCATACAGCACTGTATCCAGTCCCACAACCAGTTCACTCTATCACCATACCAATCCCAGATATATAAGCTCCAGATCTAAACACTACCATAAACTTATAAATAAATTCCTGAAATCTATCACTGGGTTTAAAACTAACCTCACAGTTGGGTGGTGATATCCACCCAAACCCTGGTTCATCCACTCCAGACAAACTTACCCCCTCTACTTGCAATCCAAGTTATAAACCTACAATTAATAGGCCACCTAACTCTCTCCTGGCCTGTCACCTCAACATTAAAAGTATAAACAACAAGGTACATGAACTGCATGCACTCCTGGCTGTCCACTCCCCTAAGATACTCTGTTTATCCAAAACCTGGTAAAAACCTAATACCACAGATAATGAAGTGTTACCACCTGGGTATAACATACTCAGGCTGGATTGCGCTTCCAGGAAAGGGGATGGGGTAGCTGTTCTCTATAAATCTGTGTTAAACATCATCATTGAAGCTATACAACCACCTCAGATTAATAACTCAGAGATTCCTGCCACTAAATTGCAACTTAATAAAAAAAATGTATCAATATCATCTGTATGTACATTCCCCCAGGAAATAATATACCTACACTCTATGATTCCCTTCACTGGCTATCAGGTAAGTACCCCCCAAGAAACCTAACTACTCAGAGATTTTAACATAGACTGGAACATCTGTTCCTCAGAATCCCCAACCACCCATGTTAACCTGCATGCATTTACACAAATCATAACCACCCCTACCAGGATAGGTAAACCTAACTATAACAAAAGCATACTTGATTGGATACATATAAATAGTCACCCACAACTGTACACCTCTGGGACCCTCCCTGATGACTTAAGTGATCACCTTCTTACCTATATAATTAAGCATAAAGCCATCAACCCTCATCAACCCATACTCAAAATGGTAAGAAACAAAAAGAACTTTAGCCCTGCCAAATTCCAACAGGAACTAAACTCATGTAAATGGTCAGTTCTAAAACACCTCCCCTTAGAGGAAGCAGTTGTATGTAAATGGTCAGTTCTAAAGCACCTCCCCTTAGAGGAAGCAGTTGCATGTAAATGGTCAGTTCTAAAGCACCTCCCCTTAGAGGAAGCAGTTGTATATAAATGGTCAATTCTAAAACACCTCCCCTTGAGGAAGCAGTTGTATACTTCAACAACAAACTCCTTGAGATCCTTGACTCTCATGCACCTGTTCACTCAATAAGAACAAAGGCAAAAACTGTGTGATGGCTTTCCAAAGGGTCCAGACTAAAAATCACCCTTAGAAACAAAGCATAGGCATTATGGCATACCACAAAAGACCCCCAAGATCACATTAAATATAGGCAATCAAGGAATGAGACTAAAAATCCATTTTACAAGACAAAAAAAAACTACTACTATAATCTACAGCAAATAAATCAAAACAACCCTCAGAAGTTTTGGTCAGGTTTAAATAAACTATTACATCCTGGACAAACTTCCTCCCTGACACCTGCAGCCACCATTGATAAACCACCTGAGGAAGTCTCAGACAGTTTTAACCAATTCTTCATGGAGAAAATCCAAGCCCTAGCTAGCCAACTACCTCCAAGCTCCCCTGGCCCTGAGGACACCACCCCTAGTAACCAACTCACATTCAGATTCCAACCAATTGCCTCTTCACTTATCCGTACCTTGATCAAACAATTAAAAGCAACTACACTCTCTGCTGATCTACTCCCTGCCATGTATCTACAAAAAGCAGCTGATGCCATTGCTTACCCCATCTCAATACTAATCAGTCGAACCATAGTAGAAGCCAAAATCCCCAACATCTGGAAAATATCCTATGTAATCCCACTTCACAAAGGAGGTAGCTCTACTGAACTATCTAATTATAGGTCAATAGTTATATTATCTCCACTTGCAAAGATTATGGAAAAATGTATTCATAGACAACTGCTGCGCCACCTAATTCAGAATAACCTTATGGCAGACTCTCAGCATGACTTCTGACCTCACCACTGGACTACTTCAGCCCTCCTAGCCTTCTCAGACACCATAAACCATAATTGCAACAATAATAACATATTTTCTGCCCTCTTCTTGGATCTCTCCAAGGCATTTGATATGGTTGATCACCAACTTCTAATCCACACCCTGAAAACATTCTGTCTAGATACTAAAGCCCATTCAATTGTTCCAATCTTATCTGACTGGCAGACAGCAGGCTGTCCTTTGGCAAAACAAACTATCTAACCTCCTAACCAACTCCCTTGGTGTACCCCAGGGTTCTATACTACGGCCCCTTCTGTTCTCCATTTTCATCAATGACCTTTATACTGTTATCCCAAAAGTCAGCTATATCCAATATGCTGACGACTCCACCCTGATATGCTTGGCCACATCTCAGACAGAGCTATTGTCAGCTACCCAGAACACCTCCAACATAATAGAAAACTGTCTTTCTGGTTGTCATCTGATCTTAAATCCAAAAAAAAAAACAAAACTGTTACTTTTCTCACCAACTCATAGGCCTACTGCATTTACCTTTACCATAAAATCCAGTAATGACACTATAATCTCCCCAGACACCCCTGCAAAACTACTAGGTGTTATCAGAGATAATCTTAAATTTGACTTGCATGTTAATCAAACCATCAAAACCATCAATAAAAAACTAGGGTCACTTTACAGGATAAAAGCCTTCTTAACCCTACCTGCTAGAATTGCCATAGCTCGCTCTCACCTACTTACAAGTCTTCTGTACACATCCCCTTTACTCTCTAATTTAAACAAGTCTGTCCTTAACAAACTCTCTATCTGCTACAACCACATTGCCAGATTTGCCACTGGTCTGCCTTATAGGACACCCCACTACATCAATCTAAATGAGCTTGGGTGGCTAGAACTGCCCAGTTTGATCCAGTATAACCAACTGATTATGGCATATAAAATCCTTTACAATCCAGACAATACTCCTGCACTTAAAAAAAATTATCTCCCCCTATAACAATCCCAGACCTCTTCGATCTTCTTACAGACTGCTAGTTCAGACTATCAAAACGAATAACTCAGCCAGTGACTCTCTCTTTGCCAGCTCTGCAGGGAGATCCTGGAACTCACTCCCAGCTGATATTACTTTACTTACCACCCTGAGTCAATTTAAGATAAGAATCAAACAATATTTGACACTAAACTGGCTATGTCAATGTATCACACAAGACTAACTCTCCTCTACTATGAGTTAATAAGTATAATTTAGCTTAGTTGTGTTATTTAATCCAGGCTTACACCCGGGATTATCTCTAATGATGGAATTTGTATAAATTGTTAAGTATGTAACCACAGTATATATTGTATCTGGAATATTAACTGCTTACCATGGAGTTTTTCTCCCCACACCTCCACTGAAAATGAACATGAATCCAGTCAGACTATCCCGGTCAACAAATGTAAAATAAATAAATAAATATTAGAGGTGTTTTCAAAATTTTATGAACATTTGTATAATGACAGAACATGAAAACCAAGAGAAGGCACAAATGAAAATATTTATGGAGTGCTTAATTATGCCAGATTTGGAGGAAAATGAGGCTCAACAGCTAATAGTTAAGATAGGAACAGATGAGAAAAAAATGAAGATATAATCAGTCAGCAGGGAAGTCTTCTGGATCAGACAGTATTCCTTTGGAAATTTACAATTTAGGAAAAAAGAAAGTGGTAAAGATCTGGTAGTTTTGTTTAACATTATTTTAAAAGGGGGGAAACACCAGCACCTTGAAAAAAAAATAGCTGTAGTGGCTGTATTATCCAAAGAGGGTAAATTCCCTTCAGACTCCACTTCATGGAAAAAAAGCAGTTACCAAATAATATGGAAATAATTTATTCTTCAGATGAATATGATAATAGGTAAAACACAACAAAATAAAATCCATACACTATCTTGTAAGCTCTTTCGGGTGTCTACCCTTCTTCAGACAGATGAAGATACAAACAAAAAGCATTTTAAACTATAATTAACCAATCAGTATTCAGTATTGAACCCGCCTTTTCTTTAAGGCTGTCTTAATAGGAATGACTTCATTGAGACCAGGCTGTCTATGTGCTGTCAGTTCTATAATCCATTTAGCCTCTTCACATTCTGTTCTGTTAACAGTGTTGCCCCCTCTGTTTTCTTTAGGTATGAGGCTAATAACCTGAAATTTAAATGCATGTCCTGAAGCAGCTAAAATGTGCCTGTAAAGTGCATTGTGTTCATTTTTGAGCCTAATAGCTGATAAATGATTCAAAATCCTAGTTTTTAACATGCAGTTGGTTTTGCCTACATAATAACTACTGCAGGACTGACATGTGGCTAGGTATAGCACGTTCATGGATGTACAATTTGCGTTTGTTACAAAATTATAAAGTCTACCTGTATGGGGATGGGTGAATGTAGTCGTGGAGCTGATATAACTACATGCCTTGCAAGAACCACATGGCCTTGTCCCTTTTCTCATGGTCATCTGTCTAGAAACTCTACCAACCTCTCTATTAAACAAATCCTTAAGGTTCTTATTCCGCCTGAACCCAAATGATGGTGTAGCCCCTGCAATAGTAGACAACTTCTCATCTAAAGTAAGTATTTTCCAATTATTTCTAATAATATCACAGATGCCATGTATATTGCTACTGTAGGTGAGCATGAACCTGGGGCATCTATTTGATGAATTACCAATGGTGGAAAAACTCCTATCAGTTCCACCTGAACTAAACCATGGTCGCATTTTACTTTGCCTATGAACCTTCTGTCTGGCTAGACTTACAATTCATTTTAACCCCTATCCACAAAATGATCTTGTAACTCATGTATTTTTGTCTCAGAATCTTGTTCTTCAGTACATAACCCGGAAATCCTATCCAACTGACCCTTAATAATATTATTGAAGGTGAATTTTTACCTGTTATCGTATTCATCTGAAGAATAAATTATTTCCATATTATTTGGTAACTGCTTTTTTTCCTTGGATTTGTGCTTTGTGTGAGCAGTTTACCTTGGTGGAGGACCTTCTGTTTGTATTTTCAGTTTAGACTCCACTTCATATAGACACATTTCAGCTGTAAACCATGATTATAAAGTGTTTTGGCTCTACTAGGTAAGGGAATGGCAAACGTTGTAAAAACTGATAACTGTGGATAAATGTGGTTTTGCAGAGTGGAAGACAACCATTTGACAGCATTAATAGAAAGCACAGTTGTATAAGTTCTACATACCCCTAACAGTAGATGTTCAATTCCTCACTGTTGCAGTAGTCTATAGGTTATATTCTGCCAAGGATACAGCAATCATCCAGTTCCCCAAAGCTCTAATCCCCTCCGACACAGTCACTAAATCAATCATAAATCAATCCCTTTTATGGGGAACTATAAAGGTAACCAGAGTGACTAAATCTTTAGGACTTTCTTGCCCCAAAGCAAAGACTGGAAATTCATCCTGAATTAACACACATATAACAATAATCTGAAAAGATAACCCATACAAATTATATACAACATTGCAGATGGTGAGTGAATATGGCTACTGCAGCAGTGAGGACTTTGAACATCTACTGTTATGGGTAAGTGCAACTTACACATCTGTACTATGTTCATCATTCCCACTGCTGCAGTAGTCTATGGGTAGACTACCATAGCTTATCAAATCTGGGAGGAGGAAGGCAGTAAAACCAGCAGTTGCTGAAGAGTGTTCCTAGCCAAACCTGTGCTAGATGTAAACCAAATATTCAATATTATATTTCTTGTATAGGAATATACAGAGGATCACATAGTTTTCTTTAGATGTCATCTAGAGTCCACTGCATTCCAGTATACCATCAAAGAAAACAAGATTGTCAGAGAGAAAGCCTTTACACTGCCTGGACATAGTATATCATGGTGACTATAATAAATGTCAAAATGAGGACAACTAAAAGGAAATTATCTGATTGATTTTGTGGTCCTTTCTTAATCCCAGCATAAGAAATAGTCACAGCATATTAACAGAAACATCAAAAAAGCCTATCAGAAATTAGGCATCCTGTGCAGGCACAAACATTTCCTGACTTATGCAGCAAGACTATCCCTTGCGTCTTCCTTTCTACTTCCATTCTTCCTCTACGGTGCTCCTCTCCTCACTAATATACAGTCCTCTCTTAAATCCAAACAGGACCTAAGCTACGATAAAATCGCAAAATTTGTAACCAGCACCAAGCACTCTTCCCACCACTGCATATCAGTCCAATGTCTAAACTGGATAGAACTTCCCCAACATCTAACATATGTGCAACTAACCACAGCTCATAAGGTAATCTATAAGCCTTCTAGTTGTCCTGCACTCTCCTCTCTCTTCACCATGTATAACCTAAATAGACCTCTGCGATCAGTCAATCAGATGCTCCGTAATGTAGCAAAACGTAACCTTTCCACCGGTCAAATGCATTACACACATGCTATAGCAAAACTATGGAATACTTTCCCTCCTTCAATTAGGTCTACTAGCAACCCTGAATGTTTTAAGATTTCACTGAAACAACATCTGTTCTCCCATTGGCTATGTACATGTACCAGCACTGACTATAAAAATATCCAATATTCCTATCCTTCCTACTTTTCCTTCCCATCTCACTTACGGCTCAGACTCCTCATATATACATTCAGTGCTTCCAAATTACTAAGTCCAACATGTCCACCCAGCCACACATAATCTACTATATCAGTTACCTACCATATCGTCTATTCAGTCCTGATGCCTATATAGTAATAGCTCTAAGGCTGTACCTTACTTTAAGAATCTTTAATCTGTTGGCCTCCATTTTTCCCTCTCTACTGTAAAACTACAATCACACATTTCCCTCTCTACTGTAAAACTACAATAATGTATTGTTCACACATTTCCCTCTCTACTGTAAAACTACAATACTGTATTGTTCACACATTTCCCTCTCTACTGTAAAACTACAATAATGTACTGTTCACACATTTCCCTCTCTACTGTAAAACTACAATACTGTATTGTTCACACATTTCCCTCCCTACTGTAAAACTACAATACTGTATTGTTCACACATTTCCCTCTCAACTGTAAAACTACAATACTGTATTGTTCACACATTTCCCTCTCTACTGTAAAACAACAATACTGTATTGTTCATACATTTCCTTCCCCTACCGTAAAACTACAATACTGTATTGTTCACACATTACCCTCTCTACTGTAAAACTACAATACTGTATCGTTCAGATAATTCCCTCTCTACTGTAAAACTACAATACTGTATTGTTCACAGATTTCCCTCTCTACTGCAAAACTGCAATACTGTATTGTTCACACATTTCCCTCTCTACTGTAAAACTACAACACTGCATTGTTCACACATTTCCCTCTCTACTGTAAAACTGCAATACTGTATTGTTCACACATTTCCCTCTCTACTGTAAAACTGCAGCACTGCATTGTTCACACATTTCCCTCTCTACTGCAAAACTACAATACTGTATTGTTCACACATTTCCCTCTCTACTGTAAAACTACAATATTGTATTGTTCACACATTTCACTCTCTACTGTAAAACTACAATATTGTATTGTTCACACATTTCCCTCTCTACTGCAAAACTACAATACTGTATTGTTCACACATTTCCCTCTCTACTGTAAAACTACAATACTGCATTGTTCACACATTTCCCTCTCTACTGTAAAACTACAATACTGTATTGTTCACACAATCCCTCCCTACTGTAAAACTACAACACTGCATTGTTCACACATTTCCCTCTCTACTGTAAAACTACAATACTGTATTGTTCAGACATTTCCCTCTCTACTGTAAAACTGCAGCACTGTATTGTTCACACATTTCCCTCTCTACTGTAAAACTACAATACTATATTGTTCACACATTTCCCTCTCTACTGCAAAACTACAATACTGTATTGTTCACACATTTCCCTCTCTACTGTAAAACTACAATATTGTATTGTTCACACATTTCCCTCTCTACTGTAAAACTACAATATTGTATTGTTCACACATTTCCCTCTCTACTGCAAAACTACAATACTGTATTGCTCACACATTTCCCTCTCTACTGTAAAA
This sequence comes from Protopterus annectens, assembly GCF_019279795.1. NCBI lineage: Eukaryota > Metazoa > Chordata > Ceratodontiformes > Protopteridae > Protopterus > Protopterus annectens. Next base: position 515,826,484 of record NC_056748.1, on the reverse strand, counting down.
CTACAATACTGTATTGTTCACACATTTCCCTCTCTACTGTAAAACTACAATATTGTATTGTTCACACATTTCCCTCTCTACTGTAAAACTACAATATTGAATTGTTCACACATTTCACTCTCTGCTGCAAAACTACAGTACTGTATTGTTCACACATTCCGTCTCTACTGTAAACTACAGTACTGTATTGTTCACACATTTCCCTCTCTACTGTAAAACTACAATAATGTATTGTTCACACATTTCCCTCCCTACTGTAAAACTACAATACTGTATTGTTCACACATTTCTGTCTCTACTGTAAAACTACAATACTGTATTGTTCACACATTTCCCTCTCTACTGTAAAACTACAATACTGTATTGTTCACACATTTCCCTCTACTGTAAAACTACAATACTGTATTGTTCACACATTTCCCTTTCTACTGTAAAACTACAATACTGTATTGTTCACACATTTCCCTCACTGCTGTAAAACTACAATACTGAATTGTTCACACATTTCCCTCTCTACTGTAAAACTCCAATACTGTGTTGTTCACACATTTCCCTCCCTACTGCAAAACTACAATACTGTATTGTTCACACATTTCCCTCCATACTATAAAACTGCAATACTGTATTGTTCACACATTTCCCTCCCTACTGCAAAACTACAATATTGTATTGTTCACACATTTCCCTCTCTACTGTAAAACTACAATACTGTATTGTTCACACATTTCCCTCTCTACTGTAAAACTACAATACTGTATTGTTCACACATTTCTGTCTCTACTGTAAAACTACAATACTGTTTTGTTCACACATTTCTGTCTCTACTGTAAAACTACAGCACTTTTTTGTTCACACATTTGACTATACTGTAAAACTACAATACTGTATTGTTCACACATTTCCCTCTCTACTGTAAACTACAATACTGTATTGTTCACACATTTCCCTCTCTACTGTAAAACTGCAATACTGTATTGTTCACACATTTCCCTCTCTACTGTAAAACTACAATACTGCATTGTTCACACATTTCCCTCTCTACTGTAAAACTACAATACTGTATTGTTCACACAATCCCTCCCTACTGTAAAACTACAACACTGCATTGTTCACACATTTCCCTCTCTACTGTAAAACTACAATACTGTATTGTTCAGACATTTCCCTCTCTACTGTAAAACTGCAGCACTGTATTGTTCACACATTTCCCTCTCTACTGTAAAACTACAATACTATATTCTTCACACATTTCCCTCTCTACTGCAAAACTACAATACTGTATTGTTCACACATTTCCCTCTCTACTATAAAACTACAATATTGTATTATTCACACATTTCCCTCTCTACTGTAAAACTACAATATTGTATTGTTCACACATTTCCCTCTCTACTGCAAAACTACAATACTGTATTGCTCACACATTTCCCTCTCTACTGTAAAACTACAATACTGTATTGTTCACACATTTCCCTCTCTACTGTAAAACTACAATATTGTATTGTTCACACATTTCCCTCTCTACTGTAAAACTACAATATTGTATTGTTCACACATTTCCCTCTCTACTGCAAAACTACAATACTGTATTGTTCACACATTTCCCTCTCTACTGTAAACTACAGTACTGTATTGTTCACACATTTCCCTCTCTACTGTAAAACTACAATAATGTATTGTTCACACATTTCCCTCCCTACTGTAAAACTACAATACTGTATTGTTCACACATTTCCCTCTCTACTGTAAAACTACAATACTGTATTGTTCACACATTTCCCTCTCCACTGTAAAACTACAATACTATATTGTTCACACATTTCCCTCTCTACTGTAAAACTACAATACTGTATTGTTCACACATTTCCCTCTCTACTGTAAAACTACAATACTGTATTGTTCACACATTTCCCTCTCTACTGTAAAACTACAATACTGTATTGTTCACACATTTCCCTCTCTACTGTAAAACTCCAATACTGTGTTGTTCACACATTTCCCTCCCTACTGCAAAACTACAATACTGTATTGTTCACACATTTCCCTCCCTACTATAAAACTGCAATACTGTATTGTTCACACATTTCCCTCCCTACTGCAAAACTACAATATTGTATTGTTCACACATTTCCCTCTCTACTGTAAAACTACAATACTGTATTGTTCACACATTTCCCTCTCTACTGTAAAACTACAATACTGTATTGTTCACACATTTCTGTCTCTACTGTAAAACTACAATACTGTTTTGTTCACACATTTCTGTCTCTACTGTAAAACTACAGCACTTTTTTGTTCACACATTTGACTCTCTACTGTAAAACTACAATACTGTATTGTTCACACATTTCCCTCTCTACTGTAAACTACAATACTGTATTGTTCACACATTTCCCTCTCTACTGTAAAACTGCAATACTGTATTGTTCACACATTTCCCTCTCTACTGTAAAACTACAATACTGCATTGTTCACACATTTCCCTCTCTACTGTAAAACTACAATACTGTATTGTTCACACAATCCCTCCCTACTGTAAAACTACAACACTGCATTGTTCACACATTTCCCTCTCTACTGTAAAACTACAATACTGTATTGTTCAGACATTTCCCTCTCTACTGTAAAACTGCAATACTGTATTGTTCACACATTTCCCTCTCTACTGTAAAACTGCAGCACTGTATTGTTCACACATTTCCCTCTCTACTGTAAAACTACAATACTGTATTGTTCACACATTTCCCTCTCTACTGTAAAACTACAATACTATATTGTTCACACATTTCCCTCTCTACTGCAAAACTACAATACTGTATTGTTCACACATTTCCCTCTCTACTGTAAAACTACAATGTTGTATTGTTCACACATTTCCCTCTCTACTGTAAAACTACAATATTGTATTGTTCACACATTTCCCTCTCTACTGCAAAACTACAATACTGTATTGTTCACACATTTCCCTCTCTACTGTAAAATTACAATACTGTATTGTTCACACATTTCCCTCTCTACTGTAAAACTACAATATTGTATTGTTCACACATTTCCCTCTCTACTGTAAAACTACAATATTGTATTGTTCACACATTTCCCTCTCTACTGCAAAACTACAATACTGTATTGTTCACACATTTCCCTCTCTACTGTAAAACTACAATACTGTATTGTTCACACATTTCCCTCTCTACTGTAAAACTACAACATTGTATTGTTCACACATTTCCCTCCCTGCTGTAAAACTACAATACTGTATTGTTCACACATTTCTCTCTCTATTGTAAAACTACAATACTGTATTGTTCACACATTCCCTCTCTACTGTAAAACTACAATACTGTATTGTTCACACATTTCCCTCTCTACTGTAAAACTACAATACTGTATTGTTCACACATTTCCCTCTCTACTGTAAAACTACAATACTGTATTGTTCACACATTTCCCTCTCTACTGTAAAACTACAATACTGTATTGTTCACACATTTCCCTCTCTACTGTAAAACTCCAATACTGTGTTGTTCACACATTTCCCTCCCTACTGCAAAACTACAATACTGTATTGTTCACACATTTCCCTCCCTACTATAAAACTGCAATACTGTATTGTTCACACATTTCCCTCCCTACTGCAAAACTACAATATTGTATTGTTCACACATTTCCCTCTCTACTGTAAAACTACAATACTGTATTGTTCACACATTTCCCTCTCTACTGTAAAACTACAATACTGTATTGTTCACACATTTCTGTCTCTACTGTAAAACTACAATACTGTTTTGTTCACACATTTCTGTCTCTACTGTAAAACTACAGCACTTTTTTGTTCACACATTTGACTCTCTACTGTAAAACTACAATACTGTATTGTTCACACATTTCCCTCTCTACTGTAAACTACAATACTGTATTGTTCACACATTTCCCTCTCTACTGTAAAACTGCAATACTGTATTGTTCACACATTTCCCTCTCTACTGTAAAACTACAATACTGCATTGTTCACACATTTCCCTCTCTACTGTAAAACTACAATACTGTATTGTTCACACAATCCCTCCCTACTGTAAAACTACAACACTGCATTGTTCACACATTTCCCTCTCTACTGTAAAACTACAATACTGTATTGTTCAGACATTTCCCTCTCTACTGTAAAACTGCAATACTGTATTGTTCACACATTTCCCTCTCTACTGTAAAACTGCAGCACTGTATTGTTCACACATTTCCCTCTCTACTGTAAAACTACAATACTGTATTGTTCACACATTTCCCTCTCTACTGTAAAACTACAATACTATATTGTTCACACATTTCCCTCTCTACTGCAAAACTACAATACTGTATTGTTCACACATTTCCCTCTCTACTGTAAAACTACAATATTGTATTGTTCACACATTTCCCTCTCTACTGTAAAACTACAATATTGTATTGTTCACACATTTCCCTCTCTACTGTAAAACTACAATACTGTATTGTTCACACATTTCTGTCTCTACTGTAAAACTACAATACTGTATTGTTCACACATTTCCCTCTCTACTGTAAAACTACAATACTGTATTGTTCACACATTTCCCTCTCTACTGTAAACTACAGTACTGTATTGTTCACACATTTCCCTCTCTACTGTAAAACTACAATACTGTATTGTTCACACATTTCCCTCCCTACTGTAAAACTACAATACTGTATTGTTCACACATTTCCCTCTCTACTGTAAAACTACAATACTGTATTGTTCACACATTTCCCTCTCTACTGTAAAACTGCAATACTGTATTGTTCACACATTTCCCTCTCTACTGTAAAACTGCAATACTGTATTGTTCACACATTTCCCTCCCTACTGTAAAACTACTATACTTTATTCTTCACACATTTCCCTCTCTACTGTAAAACCACAACACTGTATTGTTCACACATTTCCCTATCTACTGTAAAACTACAATACTGTATTGTTCACACATTTCTCTCTCAACTGCAAAACTACAATACTGTATTGTTCACACATTTCCCTCTCTACTGTAAACTACAGTACTGTATTGTTCACACATTTCCCTCTCTACTGTAAAACTACAATAATGTATTGTTCACACATTTCCCTCCCTACTGTAAAACTACAATACTGTATTGTTCACACATTTCCCTCTCTACTGTAAAACTACAATACTGTATTGTTCACACATTTCTGTCTCTACTGTAAAACTACAATACTGTTTTGTGCTCACATTTCTGTCTCTACTGTAAAACTACAGCACTGTATTGTTCACACATTTGACTCTCTACTGTAAAACTACAATACTGTATTGTTCACACATTTCCCTCTCTACTGTAAAACTACAATACTGTATTGTTCACACATTTCCCTCTCTACTGTAAAACTGCAATACTGTATTGTTCACACATTTCCCTCCCTACTGTAAAACTACAATACTGTATTGTTCACACATTTCCCTCACTACTGTAAAACTACAATACTGTATTGTTCACACATTTCCCTCTACTGCAAAACTACAATACTGTATTGTTCACACATTTCCCTCTCTACTGTAAAACTACAATACTGTATTGTTCACACATTTCCCTCTCTACTGTAAACTACAATACTGTGTTGTTCACACATTTCCCTCTCTACTGTAAAACTACAACACTGTATTGTTCACACATTCACTATTATCCCATGTCATCAGCTGTATTTGTGTTTGGCTTGCATACTTAAAATCTAACATTTTTATAACTAATATTATCTATTTTATTGTATCAGCTATGCTGTAATGTAGTATTCTGTACCATCACTGCTTCATTTCTGTATTTTGATTCTGTAGTTTTATAATGTTTTGTTTTATGGAGCTTTTTTCCCCTGGCCTCTACTGAAAACGGGCTCACCCTAGCCTACTAGACCTCCCAGTAAACTAATGCAAATGAATAAATTAAATAAATAAATAAAATAAATAGCTGAAATTGTTTTCTAAAAGACTTGATTTTGCCAAGATAGTACCTGGCTTGCAATCGTATGCCCATAGTATTCAAGTTTTTTTCCATGGTTCTGAGGGATAGCATAGAACCTAGGAGTCTGATGGCTTGAATCAAACTCTGAAACTTTTGTGTGTGAATGAGGGATCTGTTCTTGCAGTTGCACTGTCCTAAAAGCAGATCAAGAAGAGTTTACTCACCAAGAGAGATTCTAACTCAGATACTGATCTTCCAAATGTAGAGCAAAATAAAAATAATAGCTTCCTGTGTAAAGAACACTAAATGTGCTAGTAGTGCAGGTTCAAATGGAAATGTGGATAACTTTTCTAACAGAAAGTGAAGATCGCAGGGTAGGAGATATCCTTTAGCAAGATAAACTCTTGGAAAACTCTTATCAAAAATGTTTACTAAGAAAACATTAAGAAAAGGAAGGATCTATGGGCAGACAATCTGAAGTGACCTGAATATGTACTTCAACAAAGGAATATAAAGGTCAGCGGCTAGGAACGCACACATATATTTTGGCACCAGTGGTACAATCCCAAATTGAGCCCTGGAAATTTGATAAGCACCAGCTAGACAAATTTTGCTAATTTAAATAAAAGATTGCCTAGTAATAGGATTTACTGCTTTTACTACCTGCTGCACATTCTCAAAAAATAACTGCATAAAAGGTAAAAGAAACCAGTCAGGAAATGTAAAAATCATAAAGAGGGGATGTCAACTGCTTCTGTCTTATGTGAGTAGATCCAGATACTGGGGATACCTGGTAATTCCCTTGGCCAAATCCATAAAAGGAGAACAAAAATTTCCTAGGTCAAAAGCTGGGGGAGGGGGGTATGTCACCAAACATATTTTCTGGGGAATTCTTCTGAACATTCAGAATTGTCTTGAGTATCAGTGGAAAGGGAAGAATGCATTAGGTACACTCTCAGTAAAATGACATTTTTAGGCATTCTTTAGTTGCATCAGTAACTAAAAGGAAAGGTCCAGGTTTGTAGTGAACTGGTAGTTAATGATACCACATATACCAAGCTTGTGGACATTGCAAACCTGTCACCTGACAGGTTCTGTGAAAACTTCACTCCCCCTTTCCCCACCACACTTACCCCAAGAGATCCCTACCTCCTGTCCTCTACCCGGTATCTCTAAAGAACAGGTCGTAAACATCCTCTCTAACGTCAAAAACAAAGCATCCATAGGACCTGTTAACATCCTGGGCTGCATCCTACATGGGCTCAAACAAGAATTAACAACATTGGGTACTCTTTTCAATCATAGTCTAAGCACTGGCTTCATCACAGATGAATGGAAAAATGTATCCCCTTGTACAAAGATGGTGCTTCCACTGACCCTAGGAACTATAGACCTATTAGCCTGACTAGCCTTATCTGCAAGGCCATGGAAAGAATCCTTATGGACCTTAACAACAAAGACATTGGTAACCTCTAAACACTTGACCCTACTAAATTTGGATTTATCAAAGGGAGATCATATCTGTTAAACCTGGTGGACTTCTTTGAGACAGCCACAACAGCCATTGGTGAGGGAAAATCTGTGCATGCAGCCTACCGAGACTTAGCCAAAGCTTTTGATACTATTCCCCCACTCAGGCATCATTGACAAACTCACCCAGCTAGGTATCAACCCATATATCATTAGATGGGTCGCTAACTGGCTCACTGATAGAACCCATATAGTCAAAATAGGGGAATCCACCTCCAACAGCAGACCTGTAATCAGTAGTGTTCCACAGGGATCAGTTTCTGGGACCTCTACTGTTTGGTATCTATTTCTCTGAAGTGTAAACTGAAACTAAAGGTCTCTGGCTGACAAAGTTTGCTAATCTCCAAACCATGTTAACATCCTACAAGAGGGTCTTCCACAAACAAATGACTGGTGCCAAAGACATGGCCTTAAACTCAATTTAAAAAAATGTATTATCATCCCTTTCAGTAAGAGTGATGTATTTGCTAACTACCACATGAATAACAACACGTGAAGTACGCACTCAGTGGTGACAGACCTGGGCATACAGGTTGACAGCAACCTTACCTTTGATCACCATGTCTCCACAGTGGCAAGAAAGGCATTCTATACTGTTCATCTCATAAGTAAGGGCATTGCCTCCACAAAAAAGAAGTTATAACCTCCGAGTACTCTTCCCTCATCAGGCCAATAATTGAGTACAATGCCCCTTTTGGTATGTACCTTTCCAAGCACCTGCAGCAGTTGGAGAGACCACAAAGGCTCCTCACAAGGAAATGTCAAGGTCTTTAGCATCTGTCTTATAAGGATTGTCTGAAATCATTGTCACTTTATTCTGTTTCATACAGACTACTCAAAGGCAATATCTGCCTTGCATATAAGGCAAGTTTTGAGCCTGCTTTATTGGAAATGCTGCAGATCTGTAAGTCAAATGGTACACAGATTACTCACTCTAATGGCCTTAATCTGGTATGTGACATTAATAGAACATGCTGAGGGGACAGATTTGCATCCCAGAGGTTGCCACACCTTTGGAACAGACTTCTGTTTCATGTCAAGCAGAGCACCTCATGAGATCTCTTCAAATGCAATCTAGATGATTGGATGGATAACCATAAATTCCTCCCAGGGGTTCCACCTATATCCCTCTTGGATAGGGGTAGGAGGTGCTGATCATGGAAATAATGGTAAAACTTGGCTAGTCTTGTAAGGGGCCGAGGGTCATTAGCCTAGTAACCTCCTATGATCCTATGGATTGTCAATTTTGAAAAGGAGGCTAATAAATGTTATTAAGGTGTTCCACAGATCAATACCTGGAACCCCCCTTATTCAGCTGTGTATGTGAGGGTTTGTCCTGATTCAGCTTAAACTGTCTGTCACTAAGCTTTCTCAGACAGAAAGTAATGTACTTGGCCATTTACATAAAGCTGAAAAGCTACTGTCAAGCTATCATACCAAGCCTAAATTGGTGGAAAAGCATGGTGCCCCCTAGTTCATTGATGTGCATAAATCTGTGGTGTTAAACTAATATTACACAATTATGTGGATTAGCTAGTGTTAAAAAGGCATAGGCCTTGCACCTTTACCCTAAAGGGTACTGCTCTCCAAAGGAACTCTACAGTGCCAATGCAAATAGATTGATTTGGAAGTTGGGGAAAATAAAGGGAGATATGAAATTGCTTGTATTAATGGTCTCCACTTGTGCAATTCCATCATGCAGAGAATCAAACAATTATCTGAAAATCCAGATTGGTACAAATATATATCTACTTTTATTCAATTGTAAATATTTAATGCAGGCAGAAAATATATGCCCTTGAAGGCTGGCATCTTATTCTTACTGGTTATAGACAGAGAGAAATCACCTCTTTAAGAAGTTGTGAGAACTAGTTTTAATTAGCATTAGAGAAGTGGGTTCAAAGATTCCTTGGACACAAAGCCCTATCTCTGTATAAGTCAGATATACCTTTAGGTAACTTTTGTGAATAACTAGAAGAAGAATCTGAGCCGTTCTCAGAAAGCTCTCCACCTATACATGTCCAGTGCCATCCTCTAGAAAAATGTCATGTCCCAGAGCAATGGTTTTCCAGTTCCTGGACCAGACACTGGAAACAGCAGAAAAGGAAGTGTCTGAGTGCTGGTTCATCGTTACCATTAGGACTACACCAGAGGGAACTGGACAGCTACGTTTGTGGTCTGAGGAATAACAAATGGTCACTTCAGAGCCACCCACTCACAGGTGAGGCCCTAATGATGCCAAAGTAAAGACAAGGGTTTGAAGGCAAATTTATTTCATACCAGGAGCTGCGGATGTCAGACCAGCAGGAACAGGGTAAACAATCTGCTCTGACAAGGATGATGCATTCGATACAGATAGCAAGTCTGGTATGAGTCATACAGACAGTAAGTAAACTGATATTTACACAGGCAGTACTTACCCTTAAAGACCAGATGTGTAAAACACAGTTATGCACAAGCAGTACACTAGAGTCCTGTCAGAAACCGATTAAAGACACATTAGCTTGACAGAGGTATATGGGAGATAAGTTATCCCCACTAGTACAGTAATAACATCTGCCACATAAATGTGTAAGCATTCCACTTAACTCCTAACATAGTTCTTAGTGAGTGAAATTAATGTGAAGTAATAAATATCAGGTAAACTGTCCTGCATAAACACAAATGATTTTGCCCGATAATGCCCAAGCACTACATAAAAATCCTGTCAGAAACCCCTAATCAATAAAATTAGTCTGCCAGAATGAATGGCAGGTAAATCATTATTGCTTGGGCAAAAAACATATTCACCATAAATGCACAAGCACTACACTAAAATCCTGTCACAGTTCCAAGAAGTAAAACATTCAGTTATGTTTTCCCGCATAAGCACAAACAGCACATGATGAGTAATGTACAAGCACTACAGTAAAAACGGGGCAGAACAATAATATCATAATCTTTAGATATAAGAAACAGAGTGCCAAGGATTAGTCCAGATAAAATCACTTTAGCTAGCAGATCAGGATACTCTCTCTAATAACCTCCCTGTGGGAGGAGTAAAGACACCTTGTTGATTTTCATGAGTCAGCTGAAAATTTATAAGTAGGGAAATAGAAGCATTTGCATTCCCTGAAAGAATAAAAGGATAAATTAGGCGGATATATGATGGGTCAGATGCAGAAATTAAGGTGGAAAGGTTGCTTTCCAAGTTGTGCTTGAACAGAGGAGCCAGGCAGGGTGTCCTCTTTCCCCTTAGTTATTTGCTTTATATTTAAAGCCATTGGCAAAGAAATAAGTTATTTGCATTTATCTTCCTTGTTTTTTAGTTCTGAAAGAAAATAAGGGACTCAGAAATACAAGAATATAGCTGGTATGGTAATCAAGAAAAGTTAACTTTATTTGTAGATGATGTGAATTTGTACTCGATAAATCCAGAAAAAAAAAAGTCTCAGTGTGTTGTGGAATATTTTGAGACAGTTTCAACTCTTTTTCAGGATATAAAATTAATGAAGATAAAGCAAAGGCTATAGAGGTAAACTATGTACGCACACAGCAAAACCCATATTTATGTGGCCAGGATAAGATAAAGTATTTAGGTGTCTGAAATAAAAAAGATTCTCTTATGTTACCTAAGTGTATGTGAGAAGAGACTAAACAAGAAATAATAAAAAACTGAGAAACTGGAAGCCCTTGGTTATAGATATGAACAGTGTGATATTAGCAGTGAAAATGTTTTTACTCCCTTTAGTTTTAGATACAGATCAGGCATATTTTTATCAACCAGAAGAAAAGTTTTAGATAAAAATTAATAAAGAGTTGAAGGAATTTGTAATAAAATTCTGTATGAACAACTACTTTGTATCAGGCATAATATAGCAATAACCCACGCCTGGGTGTGGGTAATGCTGGATTTACCCACGGTTGGCGTGGTTTGGTCCTGAGGGTGAAGCCCGAGGGACCAAACAAAGACAACCGTGGGTAAATCCAGCATTACCCACACCCAGAAGTGGGTTATTGCTATTATACAATGACATTATTTAAGAAAAGAAATAATTACTTTTCTTAAATAATGGCATTGTATAATGCCTCTTTGCTGCCCTTCCGCAGCTGTCTGGTGTTCCGCGGCAGTTCTGATGTACTGCGCATGCCTACGCAGTACATCAGAGCTGTGGGCAAAAGCAACGGAGAACGCAAGATCTCCGTTGCTTTTTACTGTCTCGCTATGTTAAATGGGTTTAACATAGCGAGACAGCTTTAAAATAAGCAATGGAGATCTCAGTTGCTTATTTTAAAGCTGCCTCGCTATGTTAAACTCTTTTAACATAGTGAGACAGGTTTAAAAAAAAAGCAACGGAGATCGCAAGATCTCCGTTGCTTTACTGTGTCGCTATGTTAAAGGAGTTTAACATAGCGAGACAGCTTTAAAAAGCAAACGGAGATCTCCGTTGCTTTTTAAATCTGTGTCGCTATGTTAAACTCTTTTAACATAGCGAGATTAGTAGTTATACTAACGGAAAAGTCCGGGCGACGGACCTTTTCCGCTAGTATATTGAGGATTTAACGGCACGCTGGTTGGGCTGGCCAATCAGCGTGCACGTTTTAGAGTAGGCATTGTATAATAAGGGTTAAACTATCTTGTGTGCAAAGAAAGAATTTCTAAAAGAACTGTTTGACCTGCTTAAACAGGCTGACCATAAAAGAATGTGCAGATGTTAACCTGCAGTCCGAGAAAGAACAGCACTTGTAATTATCTTATGACCCTTGCATATTTCTGTCTTAACTGAAACTGACCCTTGCATATTTCTGTCTTAATTGAAATTCAGTGTCTGATAAACATCTTGTTGAGTATGTGTGTGTACGTGCAGAAGGGGCTATAAAACCCCCTGCAGTTTGTACAGAAGTTAGACTGCTGACATTCCACCATCGATGTGGCAGGTCTCCATGCATGTAAATAAAACTTTTATTTGCTTATCGAAATCGCTGTGTTTCTTCTGGTGAATGTTGGAGAAATAAGTGTTTTTCTTTTAACAGAATTTATTTGGGAGGGGGAGATGGCAAGTGTTAAGTGCAATAAATTAATCCTATACCAAACAAGGTTATTCAGGATTACATGATTTGAATGGATACTTCAGAGTTATGCACTTAAGGCAGTATTTTATAAGCCCTACTAATTATCCACTTTTTTTAACAGGAGCTTTTGTTCTAGATTCAACTAAAACCTTTACCAGAGCTGGTCTTTCACTTAAAACATCCTTGTTTCTTTATCTTGGCTTATACTCTGAGATTAATCCCTGGTAGGGAAAGCACAAGCAGAAGGTTATAAATTAAAGTGGACAGGGATGATGATGATGCTGAAATAGGGGCGAAGTCTGAGAAATAAGGAGTGGGATGCTTTTAAATGCAGACCCTCAAGGAGAATAACAATAGTCATAAAGAATATTGTATTAATAAAGCCGCAGAAAGTATCCCAAGAAGTAGCTGAAATGTCAATGGAGAAAGGAGGTTTGAAGGGGGTCCTGCCTTTATGTTGAAACAAAACATCGCTAACTGCATAAACATGCATCTGTTCAAATTGCAAGAAAGCAACAACATCAGGCAACTTATTGTTAAGACTTCTTGCATTGAGAAGAGACATGTTGATATAGTCTGATTTAGAGATGGAAATGGCTATATATTTATCTGCTATTTGGGATGTCCATTTGCTTGACTCTACATAAAAAAGGACTGTGAGGGCAGCAGGAACATTAGCCAGTCTACAAAAGTCATGGGATGAGAACCACAGGTCATTCTTTGCAAAACAAGTATTATTGTCAGTCATTTTAACATGTTGACAGAAACTAGGCATAGCAAATGACACAAACTACTAATCCAACTGTTGAAGCAAATCACTTTTTCTTTGTATATGTCATCATCATTTTCAAAATTTCATTGGATCACTGTGTCAGAGAACAATAATGTTAACATAGATGTAGGGGTGGATGGGTTATGGGAGGTAGATGTGGTCATGAGACATGCAGCTGAGTGGTTGGGCTAGTCACAGAGATAGCACCACCCACTGCAGTTGAGTCTGAAGATGACAACTGGACTCCCTGTGATGGGCTGCCATACATGGGCTAGCCTTCCCTAATCACATGGGATACACTGTGACTGATGCTCAACACAACCATATCAGCAAATGTGGATATTATTGCAGCTTCCACTGTTATTGTTGGGGTCAGTGTCACTGTGGTGCCCATCTGTGCTTTACACAACTTGTCACCATTATCAGGAATGTCCTTCCTAGTTATGCTTGGCCCTGTGCCCATGGGATTCACGAAGGCTGTCTAGTTGTGCTTGACCCATGCCCGTGGGATTCACGAAGGCTGTCTAGTTATGCTTGACCCATGCCCGTGGGATTCACGAAGGCTGTCTAGTTATGCTTGACCCATGCCCGTGGGATTCACGAAGGCTGTCTAGTTGTGCTTGGCCCATGCCCGTGGGATTCACGAAGGCTGTCTAGTTGTGCTTGGCCCTGTGCCCGTGGGATTCACGAAGGCTGTCTAGTTGTGCTTGGCCCTGTGCCCGTGGGATTCACGAAGGCTGTCTAGTTATGCTTGACCCACACCAGTGTGATCCATGAAGGCTGAGAAACAAAGAAAGAAAGAATTGTGATGACTGTGAAATATATATGAAAATTCCAACATTCTTGGCACCATACCTCTCAACCTCTTAGTGCAAGAAATCTGGACAAAGCCCAACAAAAATTGGGGAACAAAGGCCTAAAAATAGTGGTCAATTTTAAATATTGCTATTATAAACTTAAAAAGTTGCTAGAGTAACAGGATTTGTTTTAACATACATTTCCTGAAGGATTTGAAGAATGAACCTCAAATGTATGTCATTATTTAGTGATTCAATCCTCAGATCATCCCAGTGATTTTCCAGAAAAACACAGATTTTAAAAATCTGGACATCCTGCAAAAATCTGGACAGTTGAGAGGTATGCCTGTCACACAAACTAATACATCCCACAAGTCTACAAAGTTAAAGAACACATGCATACATTGTCATGCAAGTTGTGGTAAATCCATCCCTGTTGTGCCTAGAGGACAGACACATTGATGTTTATGATTGATAGAGCAAGGGCAGTAGTGAGACATATGGTACTGGCACATGAACATATAAACCTGGTGTGATCCAGACAGACAGGCACATGTGGCATCACCACTAGTCCTGACCCACACATCCAGGCCTCCTCCTTGTATAAGTATGTATGTTCAATCTTACCAGACCAGGTAAAAAAATGTGAGGGTGCTCTTGTAGGTGATGTTCTACCTGTAGCCATTCTGCACTTTGCAAAGGCAAGCAACGTGATCCATGCATGCAGGACTTACACTACTGTCAGGTTATGGCCACCCATAGCATTGACACCATGCACCAGGCCCTGACACTTTTTATTTATTTAACATTTGTTTACCAGGAAAGTCCGACTTGGACAGAGTCAATTTTCAGTGGATGCCCAGGGAGACATGCTCCAGACACATGGCTTTTTTAACATTGGAGGAAACCATAGCACCCAGAGGAAACCCACACAAACACATGGAGGGCATGCAGACTTCACACAGAAGGCATCCCAGCCAAGAATAGAACCAGAGAACCTCTTGCTGTGAGATGACAACACTAACTACTACACCACTGCACCATCCCCTTGACTCCAGAATTGTTTCTTACCCTTGTCCTTATCCAGCATCTGCCTGCTATTGGTGTGTAATGCATCTAGGATCAATCACCTCTTACTCTACTGGGTTGAACTTCTCCAGCCACTGCTGCTCCCTTGGTCACATTTCAGTACCTGCACTCATATGAGATGAGGTATGATTACTGCACATTTACAGACATGCTCCCTCTCCTCCACCATGGCCACTGTTTATGCTGCTGCTGCTGTGTATGTGAAATGTGATAGGCCTTTTATACAGCAGTGGCACAGATCAGGATACAACAGTATATCAAGTGGTGGCACTGTATGTACAACACAGTTTGCAACATGCAGGCTGTAGATCACAGAGACTGAGGCCTGAACTGTGGGCTGTGGCCCTTAGGACATTTTAGCAGACCATCAGCTGCTTATCTCTACAGCCTGCACCATTAACCAGGCCTGAATCACTTGCCCACACCCTTCCTTGCATCAGTCCCTTCTCAACCTCCAGTCTGTGCTACTACCCTCTCACATCCTGTACAGCAGTACTTAGCAATGTGGCTTCCAAAAGGTGGGCTGTGGACAGCCATGTCATGTCCATTGTACAGTATCATCCACCACCACCCTTGCAGCATCTGTCAGTCTTACTGTGGTTGCAACACCTTCCTCTGTACCAAACCAATACATATCTCTGATCCGTGTCTGCCCTATGCATGGCTGCTGTATGTCTGAACTCTGTTGCCATAACACCTGTCTACAGTTGGGTTGCCTTATATTCCGTAATTGTATAGTTTGCAGTTGCTTGCTGTAATACAGGCATCATCACAATGGTGACCACATGTCCTACTGCAATGACATGGGCCTTGTAATGCTTTTTTTGTGCAAATGTGGCAATACAGTGTGAATATTTCTGAATCTCACATAACCCAATGTGTTAACAGCCCTAATCTGTGCCACAAGGCCCATGCCTCCCTGAACACAAGTCAGTAGCTTATTCCTATTGAGTGTGTGGTCTATGGCATTTTGCTAAGCAAAGTTGTCTGGAAACTAATAATGGTTCATAGGTTGGTACTAGGCTATAGGTCCTAAATTTTATACAAGCCTAGCCATAACAATTCCCTGGCTATTTCTTCCCACAATATTTACTTCTCTGGACCCCTGTCTAGCAGGGTGACTGACGTGATCCCCGGGGTGAAATTCCTATCTCCCATCCAATCATCAAGGTTCCTTTTGAAGAGGGCCAAAGAGGCGTTCTGCTTGACATGTATGAGCAGTCTATGCCAGTGTCTGGGGAGTCTCTGGGTCAGGAACCTATCCCTCCAGCATGTTTTGTTCATTGTGATGACAAGGTTTAGATCCCTGGAGCATGTGGCTCTGAGGGATTGGGATTTCGTTAAGTGTAGCATGTCCATCAGGTCTGGGTTTGACATGGCCTTGTATGTTAAGCAGAGATCGCCTTTGAGTAGACGATATGCGACAGAGTATAGCTGGAGTTTTTTTAAATGGTCAGCATAGAGCATCTGCTTTAGGCCTGTGATTCTTTTAGTGAGGTATTTCTGCGGCCTTTCCAGTTGTTGCAGATGTCTTGAGAAGTACATACCAGATGGGGCATTGTATTCTATAATGGGTCTAATGAGGGATGAGTACAGTGGGACAATGACCTCCTTTTTTCTGGATGAAAAGCCCTTAGTGATGATGTATGCCACATAGAAGGATTTGCTGACTGTTGTGGCGATGTGGTTATCATAGGTGAGACCACTGTCCACCTGTGTCCCTAAGTCACTTATCACACTTTCGGTGTTTAGTGTACTGCCACCTATGTGATAATTCATGGGTACATGTTTTTTCTCAAAGGGGATAACTATACATTTCTTGGCATTAAGCTTGTGCCCATGGCTCTGGCTCCAAGCATCTGTTTCTATAAAGCCCTTTTGTAGAATATCCACATCATTTGGGGATTCAATAATGGCTCCCAGTTTGCAGTCATCTGTGAACTTTGTTAGCCAGAGTCCCTTAGTGTTGGCCTCTACTTCAGAGAAGTAGATGCCAAACAAGAGCGGTCCCAGGACTGAACGCTGAGGTTATTCCACTTGTCACTTGTCTGGAGATGGATTTGGAGTCGGCTATTTTTACAGTGTGGATTCTGTCAGTAAGCCAGTTGGCAACCCATTGAGCAACGTAAAGATTAATTCCCAGCTTAGTAAGTTGTCATGTTACGCAGCAATGCTTATCACATACTGTCAATACTGTCAATACTGTCAATGATAAGTTGCCATGAACCATATCGGCACATTTTCATCTGGTCATACTGTCAATGATAAGTTGCCATGAACCATATCGGCACATTTTCATCTGGTCATACCTGATTCACAGAAACCATTAATTTACAACAAGAAATGATCTGAGGATGAGCATCCCACACAAAATAAGTTCCCGCAAATTAGGGAATTTCCACTCAAAATTATTGAAATTCCTTGTAAGGAAAAGACACTTTGGGAAGTAAAAACATTTTAATAGATAAAATGCTTGGCAAATATTAGGAGAATTAACCTTCATGCATCAATGCATTGTGTAAAATGTGAAATACAAGAGGCAACTTTAACTGAATCAACGATCCAAACATAGGCTGTAACTTTGTAGCTAGATAATTGTAGTAGCATTTTCATTTCAGACCATCAAGAGCTAAAATAGCATTGCTTATAGGAAAAAGGTACTTTTTAGTCTGAAAGTAATATCAGTGAGATTGAACACTTTTAGAACTCCATTAAAGGAGGAGAGTGGATTAGACAACTATAATGTGCAGCTGTCCACAAAGTATGTATTAGTTACAGCTTTAAGGTTCACCATCTTAATTCTTTTTTTTTTGAGTGACATTGATAGATAAAGACAGTGGGTCTGTGTCAAAAGATCAAATGGACAGATGTCGAAACCCATATGGTCATGATCATATGATCGACACTTCAGTCCATTGAACCGTTTTGGCTGAGATTGTGTTACAATAGGGATTAGGAAATTTGCCCTTTTCCCCACTGTAGTGTGATCTCAGAATTGATATGCATATATAATTAGCAGGGTGTTTCTGTTGCATGTAGGTGTTGCTTGGGTTGTCTTTTTCAACAGACTGAATTCTCGCTCATACGGTCTCGACCATATGGGTTTCGATAATCTGTCCATTCAATCTTTTGACATAGACCCATGACACTAATGTCATCTTTTACTAGAATAAAAAGCACTGGGGACTGTAAGTTGGCCTGTCAAGTCACTCTGGGCAATGTAAATGGCACTGTGCAGTATCAATTTCTGATAACTTGATCCAGAAGTTGGGGATTCTGCAGTTAACAGCAGAATATGAAATTGCCCACGGTGTTGGGAAATGCCCACAACATCCACAAGGACTATGGTAGTCCTATGCTAAAAGTCAAATACTTTCCTAAAACTAGTAAACAAGGCTGCAACAGAGATAGTACTATTACCACCCTATCATTGTATATCATAAAACAATTTACATTGTCATTTTACCTCCTGTCTTTAACAAAACTCTGCTGTGTTTCAAGAAATTACCTTGGGTAAAATTGATCTAACCTTCTTAAAAAACTCTGGCAAAGATTTCGGTTTCAGATAGTAGGGGCATAAAAATAGACAATATTGGGCTGGAATTTACTGGAGAAGATAAACAAAGGAAATTTGATATTGGAATAAACAACTAGAGAGAAAACGGTAATAGACTGGGATGAGGCCAAGCAGAGGTTTTGACTACTGGTGAGGAACTGCTTTCCCTACTAGGGATTAATCTCAGAGTATAAGCCAAGATAAAGAAACAAGGATATTTTAAGTGAAAGACCAGCTCTGGTAAAGGTTTTAGTTGAATCTAGAGCAAAAGCTCCTGTTAAAAAGTGGATAATTAGTGGGGCTTATAAAATACTGCACGGTGACTATTAGAATTGATCAGAACAGGTTAGAAAAGATTGAGAAGAGAGACTGAAAAGACAACTGAGAAAGGAACAGTGGGAGGATATTTAAATGGCTCACAAGTATGTGACAATGTCCAGAAGGCTTAAATTTTTTACATGGAAGGTATGCTAATACCTCATGAAGAATTCAAAGAATATTTTCCTCAGGTAGGTATCAAATGCAGGATGTAATGAGAAAGACAGTGGTGACTAGGAAAAAGGTTTTTGGAGTGTAAAGAGCTGGTAGATTTTAAAATTTTCCTGTCAAAAATGTTGGTAAACAAATGGCTGTAACTAAGGAAATTATTTTCTTGAACTGGGGAGGAAGATCTGAACTGGCTACACAGTGTAAGGCTTTGCTATGTTTTTGGCTGCAAAAAAAAAAAAGCAATTACTGGAAAATCAAAATCAAAACCTAAACCAACTGTAACTGAAGCAATGAATGCTGTAAAGGAGATAAAAAATAGAGGTGTGATCTTTATAAAAGAGAAGGAGCAGATTACATAGAAGTAAATGAAATGTGGGGAACAATGCATGCAGAATAATGTTCAGGAGGAATAAGGTTTAAGGGAAAGCAGAAACTGAGCAATTCATGTAATACTGTCGTGAATAATAATTGTTAGAAATAAAACATGAAATGTATAGTGCATGAATATGTAAATATTAATATAGTTTCTTTTCTTTTCCTTTTTTTCTGTGTGTACCTATGTCATAAGTTGCAATTTAATAAAACAGTTTAAAAACAAAATTTTAAAAATCAGAGTACCATGCAGGAAAGGATGACCGCTATGAAACTCTGGTTAACATGATATGGTAGGACACTGAGATTTCTGCCTTATGTCACTGAGAGATAATGTCAGATTTGTTCAGGTTCATTGTTCCATCAATGTTATTGTAGGTTGTAGTCAGAGCACTCTATCATGTTAGTGTTACCTAAATGGCAACCAGTTATTGCAGTATAATATTTTTACAATAACTACATGCTCATTCAAAAGGATATAACTGTCTCTGATAGTGGAGAGCAGTGCAAACCGTTATCACTTTATCAACATCATCTCAGTGATATGGCAAGAAAAATAACCAGTAAATTGGTTTACATTAAAATAGTTGCTGGATCAAGCCAGTAATCAGAGAATGAATGAAAGAGTACTTCAGTACATTTCAAGAATTTTTGTGATGCATTTTTATATGCAGTTACTGTGCTACTCAAGTGTGAAATAAAGACTTCAGATATGGCTATTTTGCTTTCAGGAGCTCCTTGTGACGTGAGTCATGTAGCTGCTTTAGAAAAACAACTTGCCAACATGCAGAATATCTTATCTGTATGTCTAAAAGGTAAGAGTGTGGTAACTTTGATACTCATGTAATAAATTAAGTGTATCTCTTGGATAAATGTTGATCTATAGTTAAAGTATTTACCTTATAGACATAAGGTACAGGGTTTGATTCTAATCTTAGGTTATTTGCTAGGCTTAAAAAGGCCTTCAGGTCAGTTAACCTAATATTCAGCTATGAACATATGAACCTGTGAACTTAACATTAATAGAACTTGTTGGTGGGATAGATTTGTGTCCCAAAGACTCCCCCATCTGTGCAACAGACTCCTTCTCCATGTCAAGCAGAGTACCTGTCTAGCCCTCTTTAAGAGGAACCTTGACAACTGGATGGGAAACAAAAAATATACCCCTGGGATCCCACCTGTGTCCCTGCTGGGCAGAGGAAACACGTGCTGACTTTGCCAGAACATGGTCGAAATTCTCGGCTAGGCTTATAAAGGCCTTTGGGCCAATAGCCTAGTATCTTCCTAGAAACCTATGAACCTATGAACACATTCTTGATATTATAGTTTGTTAAATGTTAATAAGTGGAATGGAGCTACTGCTACTGACAAAAAGAACTCTTGATGATACAGCAAGTGGGTGTTGTTGTCTAAATGGGGTCCATATTACGATGTCAAACAATAACAAGAGCGAACACCCTTTTATCAAACACTAAAAGTTGAAAGCCCAAACACACGGAACAGTGATTATTTATCGTTTCTTATATATATATATATATATATATATATATACATATATCTATATATATATATATATATATATATATATATATATATATATATATATATATATATATATATATATATATATATATATATATCTTTATATCTATATCTATATATATATATATATATATATATATATATATATATATATATACACACACACACACACACACACACACACACACACACACACACACACACACACACACACACACACACACATTTCCTGCTAATATATCCCCAATATTCCCTGTTAATTATTTATATCTATCTATATATGTATGAATATATATGGCACCCCTTTACGTTACTGAAATTATACTTTATCAAATTTTAAACTGATGAGACAACTACGCAAAAAAAACACTATTGTGAAACTGTACTTTGCTGAAATTTGTTAAACCAAAATACTTAATGTGAAGCTGTTAGTCTAAGAACTATAAGTATACAGTGCTTATGTACCTTCTGGTACACAGTATCACTTCTACAACCTGGCAGATATGATGGCATTGTTGGAAATATTTACAACACTTGCTAGTCTGGAATGTTAGAGAATGTGTATTTCTGTGTTTTTTTTTTCAAATAGCTGTTGTTTCGGTGGTTCTGAAGTTCGGGAAACTAAACATTTGGTGTTACGCTGTTTCAGCATAGTCATCTTGTTTTTAAATTCAGTAAAGCGTATTTTCTGTAATGTAACATAGACATCTCTCTCTCTCTCTCTCTCGCTCTCTCTCTATATATATATATACACACACACATACAAACAAATGCACTTTCGTGGAATAAAAAAACAAACACTAACTAAAAAAGTAAAATAACACACTAAACAGTGTTATGCGGGGGGGGGGTCAAGATCCCCTGCAAACCCCATTTTAATATTCTCACTCCGAGATCATACTACAGTGGGGAAAAGGGAATATACCCTTACCCCCACTATACTACGATCTCAACAAAACTTTCCTTAATTGTACATCAGCAGTATACGTTGATGTACGACTAAGGAAACATGCAAACTGTATGTTTTCCTTTTTATTTGTTTACTATAGCGAAAGTGCATGTTCGACAAAATGCACTTTCGCTAAAGTAATTTCGACAAAGTATGGTTCGATGAACCATACTGTCGATAAATAAATAGGACCCATATGTACATATATATATATATATATATATATATATATATATATATATATATATATATATATATATATATATATATGGGGCTACTTTGATTTATTGAAGTTTCAAAACTTCGAAATCCATATGGCCAAGACCATATGATTGAAGTTTTGAAACTTTGAAAGTAAAATTAAAAAAAAATAAAACTAAAAGAAAAAAATAAGCAAAATAACGCTGCTGGATACTGCTGGTTATATAAAAGTATTTTAATACCAAAAAACCAAACGATACAAACTGGATGAGCGCTTTCGGGTTGTTACCCTTCCTCAGATAAAACACATTGTAGCATAAAACTTCTTTTAAAACAAACTCTATCCAATCAAAATCAATAAAAAACCCGCCTTTTACAAAGGGTGGGCTTAAGAGGAACTACATCATTCAATCCTGGAGCCCTATGTGCTGTCAATTCCAGGATCCATTTAGATTCAGCCAAATCTGTGTTCAATCTGATGTCGCCCCCCTTACAGGTGAGACTCAGGTTGACAATGACCCTAAACATGAACTTATGTGTAGGATTTTCTTTCACATGTCTGTAAAGTGCGTTACGTTCGTCCTTATTTCTGATATTAGACATATGCTGGAGAATCCTAGCCTTCAACATCTGGTTGGTCTTCCCCATATAGTAACTCAAGCACGAACAACACTCTGCAATATAGACTACGTCAGTAGTCCTACAATTGGCCCTGCCCTTAAACAAGTAAATGCTATGGTTATTGGGGTGTTGGAACTCTGCTCCTTTCTTGATGAGACAGCAGGCTTTGCAGGACCCACAGGCTGCGGTCCCTGCTTTTCCCATACGACTCCCACTGCCCATTACCTTCCTTTCCTTACATAACTGATCTTTTACATTTTTATTCCTCTTATAAACAAACTCAGGATGAGTCCCAACCATACCCCTTAGGCATTCATCACTCACTATGATGTTCCAATTTTTTCGTATGATGTCACATATCCCTCTTGCATCACTGCCATATGTGAGTGCCATCTTACGACGGGTCGGCCTGGTTACTCCCGTCCCTTTATTAGTGACTGTGGTGTTGCCTATTACATCTAACCAGGGCCTGTACTTCGTGCTTCTATATGGTTTGTTCTTATTTATAATTTTATCTACCAATTCCTCACTGTAGCCCCTATTCACAAAGCATTCACCAAGATGACCTATCTCCTTCTCAAACTGTTGATTGTCCTTACTCAATCTTGAGATCCTTCCTATCTGACCCTGCACCACATTGGAAAAGGTGTGTCTCGGATGCATACTATCAAATGATAGTAGGCTATTCCTCCAACATTCTTTCCTATATAACCTGGAACTAAAACCATCCCTCTTTTGTTCCAGGCACACATCCAGAAAATCTATGGTCTCTTTTGAGGTTGTTACACTAAACCTAAAAAAGGTGGTCGTAGTGTGTAAATAATCTATGAACATGTTTAATTCTCCTTCCGTGCCCTTCCACAAAATAAAAATATCATCTACAAAACGTAGGTATGTGAAAAGATTTTCCTTCCAGGCATGTTCATTGAACACAAACATCCTTTCCCAATGCGAAAGGACAAGATTAGCATAGGTATTGGCACAGGGGGTGCCCATGGCTATCCCCTGTGCTTGCCTATATATGCTATCTGTCCCTAGGAAAATGTTGTTCTCCAAAACCAGGGTTAATAGCTCAACAACCAAGGCTATCCTATCATGTGTGAGCCCTAGTGTGGTAAGTAATGTCCTTATAGCCCGTATACCATACTCATTGTTAATCACAGTGAACAGATTGTTCACATCCAAAGTAACCATTGTATAGTTCCCCACTAATTCCTCATGTTTAATGCCACCAATCAAAGTAAGGAAGTGTCCTGTATCTTTCAAAATATGTTTCACAGAGGCTACATACGGTCTAAGAGTCACCTCCAACCATATTGAAATGTTTTCAGTGACCCACCCCCTGCCTGATACTATTGGTCTAAGGGGTGGGTCAACTAAGCTCTTATGCACCTTAGGCAATGCCTTAAATACCGGTGTTGTAGGTTTATCAATGTGTAAAAACTCCAGTTGTTGGGGTGTAAGCAATAAGCGTTGTCCCAAACACTGCAATTTATTGTGGACCCTATCTATAATTCTTCTTACATCTATGGGATTAATGTGTTGATACGTCCCCGTATCCGACAAGAGTGTATTTAACCTATTGTTGTACCAGTCGGAGTCCATAACAACGACTGAACCTCCATCTTGATCGTAACATCAGTATATCCACATAACTTGGACAGAGCTAATCTCTGTTCACTAGTTAAATTGTAATATTTTTCTCTATCACTTTGCTGAAAATAATGTAGCAGGTCATGGTCACATTGATTGATGAATAATTGTAAAGCCGGTGTTAGGGCCGGTATAAACCCACTAGGTTTGCTCAAAACAGTTTGTGTATTTTCAACATCACCAAAAAGTTTACCTAACATTAAGTTTCGACAATACTGCATAATATCTAGTAACACCTCCTGATAAGTGCACATTCTACTGGGAATAAATGTTAAACCTTTATTCAGTACCGTTAACTCAACTTGAGTTAATTGACGTGAAGATAAGTTAAAAACAATATTATCACACTCACTATAAGTCAATCTAGAGTCCGTCTCTTTTTCAAGAACTCCCTGTCGTCGCTGGACGAGCGTTTCCAAGGGCCCTTCTTCTTCACCTGGACCGGTAATAAGTCCAAAAAATGGTTCTGTGTGGATCTGGTCTTTGGTCGTGCCCCTGAACGTAAATCCTCATTATGGATAACGGAAGTGCCTGAACCACCAGCCCTGCCATCAGAACCTGTTATCGTATCTCCTGAAAAATCAGAAGCAACAGTGTTGTTAACCCGACCAGGCGACTCCCTGGTGTTCTCATCTCCTTCTTTCGACGTCAAATCCGGATCGGGGCCAGTGACAGTATCATTAGCAGGTTCAGTACCAAGAACCCGCTGCGCTTGTATATTGACGAAATCATCTCCCAAGGTGTTCAATACGGGCGCCATGACTGCTTCTGCCGTGATGCGTCGTTCAGATTGTCCTGCCCTCGTCTCATGACGTGGTGTGTTCCTATTGGTACCCTTAACCACGTCGGCCGTAGTAAAAGTTTTCTGTTTGTTCCAAACAAAAATATTCCCTCTGGAGAAGTCCTCGTAGTCCCTACGAAGTTTCCCCATCTTCTGTGAGCACAACTTTGCATCATTGTCATTGAAAGTGTTATACAACTCTTTTAATTTTTTCTTGCACCAATCCTCTATATAATCATTCTCAAGTTTTTGTTGCAACATTAGGACTTCCTTCCTCAATGTTTCAATTTCTTTAGCAAAAAACTCATTGAGCAAATCCATGTAGGAGTAACTAGTATTTAAATTAATTGTTTGCCATCTGGCCAGCAGCTCAGGATATCTGTCCCCTTGGGAGGGCATGCACAGCACGCGCATCCCCCGGGGCACTATGCCATAGTCTAAGCACGCTTCAAGATGGAACGTCTGCCATTGTAGACGCTGTAGTCTGGAGACCTTGTAACTAAAGTCTCTAAGATTATCATCAAATGACCTGTCCATGGCCATAGGAGTGGATGTACCTCCTTGTTTTCCTTGTCTTACAGCAAAGCCTAAGTTGAGCAATGGATTCGTGGAAGAAATAAAACGGTTCACACACCAACCTCCTGTGGAAAGATTGTTAACTTCCTGGTTATTAGCTCCATGGTTGTTTTCCTCTCTCACCATATCAATTTCTCCAACATGCATCGCAACAAAGACCCCAAAAAACAAATATAAAATCCAAGACAAAAGGGTCGTTGCTCTGCCAAAACCCAGCAAAACGTATGAAAAAGTCCAAAGATAAGCAAAATAACGCTGCTGGATACTGCTGGTTATATAAAAGTATTTTAATACCAAAAAACCAAACGATACAAATTGGATGAGCGCTTTCGGGTTGTTACCCTTCCTCAGATAAAACACATTGTAGCATAAAACTTCTTTTAAAACAAACTCTATCCAATCAAAATCAATAAAAAACCCGCCTTTTACAAAGGGTGGGCTTAAGAGGAACTACATCATTCACTGTGATTAACAATGAGTATGGTATACTGGCTATAAGGACATTACTTACCACACTAGGGCTCACACATGATAGGATAGCCTTGGTTGTTGAGCTATTAACCCTGGTTTTGGAGAACAACATTTTCCTAGGGACAGATAGCATATATAGGCAAGCACAGGGGATAGCCATGGGCACCCCCTGTGCCAATACCTATGCTAATCTTGTCCTTTCGCATTGGGAAAGGATGTTTGTGTTCAATGAACATGCCTGGAAGGAAAATCTTTTCACATACCTACGTTTTGTAGATGATATTTTTATTTTGTGGAAGGGCACGGAAGGAGAATTAAACATGTTCATAGATTATTTACACACTACGACCACCTTTTTTAGGTTTAGTGTAACAACCTCAAAAGAGACCATAGATTTTCTGGATGTGTGCCTGGAACAAAAGAGGGATGGTTTTAGTTCCAGGTTATATAGGAAAGAATGTTGGAGGAATAGCCTACTATCATTTGATAGTATGCATCCGAGACACACCTTTTCCAATGTGGTGCAGGGTCAGATAGGAAGGATCTCAAGATTGAGTAAGGACAATCAACAGTTTGAGAAGGAGATAGGTCATCTTGGTGAATGCTTTGTGAATAGGGGCTACAGTGAGGAATTGGTAGATAAAATTATAAATAAGAACAAACCATATAGAAGCACGAAGTACAGGCCCTGGTTAGATGTAACAGGCAACACCACAGTCACTAATAAAGGGACAGGAGTAACCAGGCCGACCCGTCGTAAGATGGCACTCACATATGGCAGTGATGCAAGAGGGATATGTGACATCATACGAAAAAATTGGAACATCATAGTGAGTGATGAATGCCTAAGGGATATGGTTGGGACTCAACCTGAGTTTGTTTATAAGAGGAATAAAAATGTAAAAGATCTGTTATGCAAGGAAAGGAAGGTAATGGGCAGTGGGAGTCGTATGGGAAAAGCAGGGACCACAGCCTGTGGGTCCTGCAAAGCCTGCTGTCTCATCAAGAAAGGAGTAGAGTTCGAACACCCCAATAACCATAGGATTTACTTGTTTAAGGGCAGGGCCAATTGTAGGACTACTGACGTAGTCTATATTGCAGAGTGTTGTTCGTGCTTGAGTTACTATATGGGGAAGACCAACCAGATGTTGAAGGCTAGGATTCTCCAGCATATGTCTAATATCAGAAATAAGGACGAACGTAACGCACTTTACAGACATGTGAAAGAAAATCCTACACATAAGTTCATGTTTAGGGTCATTGTCAACCTGAGTCTCACCTGTAAGGGGGGCGACATCAGATTGAACACAGATTTGGCTGAATCTAAATGGATCCTGGAATTGACAGCACATAGGGCTCCAGGATTGAATGATGTAGTTCCTCTTAAGCCCACCCTTTGTAAAAGGCGGGTTTTTTATTGATTTTGATTGGATAGAGTTTGTTTTAAAAGAAGTTTTATGCTACAATGTGTTTTATCTGAGGAAGGGTAACAACCCGAAAGCGCTCATCCAGTTTGTATCGTTTGGTTTTTTGGTATTAAAATACTTTTATATAACCAGCAGTATCCAGCAGCGTTATTTTGCTTATCTTTGGACTTTCTCATACGTTTTGCTGGGTTTTGGCAGAGCAACAACCCTTTTGTCTTGGATTTTAAAAGAAAAAAATGTTTTCTTTACATTTTTACAGGGGGTGAAGCCCTCCCCCCTGCACCCTTACACTCCCTTCTAATTAAATATACCAACTCCAAGATCGCTCTACAGCCAGGACAATGGGAAATCTCTCATTCCGTGCTGTACAGCGATCTCAATTCAAAATGCTCGAAGTTTCAAAATGATCATATGGTATCAGCTATACGGATTTCGAAGTTTTGAACTTCAATAATTCGAAGAACCATATATATATATATATATATATATATATATATATATATATATATATATATATATACGTGTGAGTATCACTTCACCTAAAACTCATTTCACCTAATCTCATTTCACTGAAACCAAATCATCTAAAGTTAATTTCACCTAATACTCATTTCACCTAAAATGCATTTCACTGACAAGTAGTACAATAAGGCAAGTGCAATCCTGGTGTTAGTATATATAGTTAGGGGGTGGGGGGTGCTGCCCCCCCACTTAGTTTGGTTTTATGGTGTCTGCTTTTTTTTTTTTTTACATTATTTGGTAAAAGCCAACTAGGTCGGAGGCTATGCACCCCCCCAATGTGAGGGGCTGTGCCCCCCACACCCCCCTTAATATATATACTAACTTTAGGATCGCATTACAGTGAAGAAAAGGACATATACCATTGAACTGCTTTAGATTACTATTTGCCAGTGAAATGAGTTTTAGGTGAAATGAACTTTAGGTGATTTGATCTTGGTGAAATGAGTTTAGGTGAAATGAGTTTTAGGTGAAGTGATACGTACCCAAATATATATATATATATATATATATATATATATATATATATATATATATATATATATATATATATATGTGTGTGTGTGTGTGTGTGTGTGTGTGTGTGTGTATGTATGTAAATAGAATACTTATCTTTGCCTCTGAGGATGAGTCAACCCAACCAGTTTATTTATGCAATAAACAAATTAACAAATTAAAAGTGACAGTTCCTAAAAGCTTTATCTCATGCATGGGTCCTATCAAATTATTTATGATATGATCCCTGTTACTCTTTTTATGGGTAATATATAATTGCTGATCATGGAATCGATAAGGCTAATCTATAACAAAATGGGATTGGTTATTTTGAGCAAAAAAAGGGAAACTGGACAGGCTTAAAATGGCCTGTAAGGGCAGTTAGTCTAGTACTTACCTGTGAACCTTTAAAAAATGCATGCATCTATCAAGCGATCTGACGAAATAGAAAATGCACTTACACAGTTTGGACCATTATCAATAATGGCCCTGGATATTATCTGCAGTGGATGTGTATCATTTGATCAAGACTAATTAATGACATGCTCAGCAATATAGGTCAGTGGAGAGTAGCTTTCATTGTCTTGTGTGACATCCATGAAAGTACCAGACACCAGGAGGTTGAAGTGGAGTGTACTGATCATATACTATGATCAGTGGGCCCACTGAGGAGAGATTAATTCTTAATCATTTCCCTAAAGTCATATAACATGGTGATGCTCAACAGTAAATCGAGAAAAATGATGGCAGCAACTCTCCATTATCGAAGGAGCTAAACAGGACAAGTGGGCAGAAGTCCTGCTTGTGGTAAGAAAATCCTAAGACGTCTCCAATCAGATGTTCAGCATGAGGCTAAAAAATTCCACTGAATCAGCAATTTGCCAAGCATGTGTAGCTATTCTGTCTGCCTATCCAAAGTCTTAAAAAAATGTGTCCAATCCCAGTTACTTACAGTATTATTATATTTTAAAAATCTTGAGGTGAAGTAACAAATATATATCAAAATAGTTATTATAATGATCTTGAATGGCCTAATAGTTAAGTTGTTTGCTTTATAAACATAAGTTGCAGAATTTGATTCTCTTTGGGGGTAATTGGAGAGATTTAAACGGCCCACAAGGGCAGTTAGCCTAGCATGAGTCTTCTTGTGTGCATTTTGACAATGGAAACTGGTAATCCAACCTGTGGTGATTTTCTACCCTATCTATGATAGAGCATTAGGGTGGATCAGTTGTTTAGCTTTAGTAGTTCTATCAACAAACTTACATATCTTGGTCACACTAACAACACTGCTAGCAAATGTAACGCACATTTTATTTACATAGTAACTTCCCTTTTAAACAACTCTGTCACCTATAATACCACATCCCCTCCAGATTCAACAGATAATCCCAAATATTTGATTTTGAGTCCATCTCTACATCCAACTTCAGAAAATAACTTCTCAAACCAAAGCCAACTATACTTGTCTCAATCTTCCTGCAGAGTATATTAAACTTCCAGAAGACACCCTAACTTACCCAATCTCCAACCTAATAAACTGGTCTATCAGAAAGCTACATCCCTAAAATTAGGAAAACAATCTTGTATCATATCCGTAAACAAAGTTGGCTCCTCTGCTATCACCAATTACAGGCCAGTAGCTATTTTGTCCTCCTATCCAAAGTCTTAAAAAAATGTGTCCAATCCCAGTTACTTAACTTAGTTACCATAAACAGCTTACTAAATCTCATACAACTTGGTTTCTGACCACAGCACTACAGTAACATTTCTCAGCTTTGCTATAACCAACAGTAAGAGAAGTGCAGGGAACTTAGGAATAGCACATTTTCATGATTGCTCAAAAGCTTTTGACACCATGTCTCATCAAAGACTGCGCTACAAATTCTCCTCCTTAAGACTTCAACAGTTGTCTCTCGCCTGGTTCAAGAGCTACCTCAGGGATAGACTTTAACCTGTAAAATGGAAAAAAACATATCTCCACTTTTTAGTGCACATATAGGTGCCTCAAGGATCTATCCTTGGTCCCTTACTATTCAACATTTTCATAAATAATCTATATACCACAAGTAAACATGATAATGATTCTATGCTCATCCGCACTGCCAAAAACCTACAACAACTTCAAACTCAAACTCAAGAATTTTTAATCTCCATTGAAACATGGCTCTATAACTCTCAATTACTATTAAATCCTAACAATGCCAAATGTATTCTGTTCACATCTAAGCAATACTCTATTTTATTTATTTATTTTATTTTACATTTGATAACCGGGAAAGTCCATCTGGACACACAATCCTTTTTCAGTGGAGACCTGGGGAGAAAAGCTCCAAATTTAAACACAACATTAGTGCAAACAAGAACAAAAAATACATTTATAAAATAATAATGATATTAATACAAAGAAGAAAATTAATACACTTGTGAAATAAAAAATAAAGATGTACAGTATTATTATATTTTAAAAATCTTGAGGTGAAGCAACAAATGTATATCAAAATAGTTATTATATTTATAGTACTCACTATCATCTGTAGTTAACACTTCTGAAGGGACTAAGAAGGAGATGATACAGCATTTGCATTCTTAATCCACATGTTACCCTCTGTTACTCTTGACAACAAACCGTTCTTCACCATTACTTCTTCTGACCAAATCAAAACTGAACATGTAACTCATACCAGGGTCCAAGGTGTCATTATATCTAATGCCATCAAATCTGACCACTACATAATACAAGTTATCAGTGAATTGCACAAAACACTTGGGTTCATAAGTACTAGGCTAGCTGTCCTTGTGGTCATTTTAAGCCTAGCCATTTTCTCTTTTTATCCTTGAATGTCCTTACCCATCCCATGGTCAATAGTTATATATTACCTTAATGAGAATAAATCGGATCATACCATAGGCAATTTGAGGGGACCCATGTATGGGATAAAGCATTCAGGAGACATATCTACTGGGATAAATTTCCATTTCCCATCCATACAGGTAAGATGCACTTGAATATGGACAGGGATGAACTTTGTTTTAGGTTGATGGGGGTGCCTTGTGATTGTCTTTGGCTTGGGTAGCTATTTTAGCCTCAGACTTGGCTTTGGTGAACTTTATTAAGCTCCTGTGTTATTTTTTTGTTTCAGTGACAAGGGCTCTAACATTCTGGGAAAAACTCTTCTTACTTTTGGTCCAAATGCTTTTCCTTTTATTACAAAGCGTGTTGATATTAACATTACATCATTTAGTTTTGTTCCATGTAGTTTACCCTGCACTTGCTCTTATGGGGTACACCTGCATCTATGCAGCTGTTTACTTTCACGTATTGTGCAGTTCTGCAAGTTTCTGCATATTCAATGGAATTAATTGGATTTGGTGGGAATGCATCACTTATAGGAGTAGGCATTTATCTTAAAGAAATTTCTAAAGGTACCGGCCAGATCCAAAATGTTATTCCCCATAGTGGGTACTCTGACTGGCCGTTCCAAGGTGTTTGTATGGACAAAGTCCAGGGATCCCTGTGCTTGTGCACTAGTGGTGGTGTAGGTTTCCCATTCTGTAGTTGGATAGTTCAGATTACCTAGGAGAATGGTATTGGGTCTAATATTGGGTGATTCTATTGTTTTTATCCCTACTTGCAGTCATCTCTATTGGCAGAATCTCCATTCTCCAGTCCCATGTTGGCTTAGTTCTTAGAATACTTTCTGATACTTTATGAGTATAATATTCTGTATGATTATTGTTATTTTCCTTAAAGGCTTGCATCCAAAATCCCAGTCTTGCCTTGTTTTTAGAGCTTCCCTCCTGTTTCAACATCATCTCATTCCACTTTGAATTATAGTTTTCTGCTTGTGCTGTGTATAGGAGCCTTAACTGTGTAGCTCTGAAATACCCCTTCAGATTGGTTAATCCCAATCCACCCTGTGCTACTGGAAGAATCAGTTTATCCCACTTGGCTCTTGCTGTCCTCCCCTCCCAGTTAAAGTCCTTCAGATCTTTATTAATTGCTATCCACAACTTCTCTACTGGCTGATAAAAATAAGCCTGACCAAGTGATGTTTAATAAAGATGTTTCTTGTTTAAAAAAAAGGGAAGGAATTGAATAATTTATGTAATGTTGCTTAGGTTGTATGGTATATGGCAATATATGTGAAGTATAAAGTTTGTTAATAGTAATTTGCTAATACTGTTTGATTACTTTTGTATAAATGTAAATTTGCCTGTGTCACAAGTGATAATTCAATTAAGGTGTTAAAAAATACTGGGTGATTCTAGTTGCTATATACAGGCATTGTGGCTTTTGTGTGTCAAAGAGGGAGTTCTATAGATAGCTAATACAATGATAGAGGACCTTTTTATGGTTATTTGGACATGAAGAAGCTCTAGTGCATTGTGCTGTTTTACCAGCCTTGATGTGAATCTCTTCTAGATGTAGATTAAGACAGTTTCACCTTTTTTTCCCATCCCGCACAGTAGCTGGTCTAAACATATGGAAGGTATTATAGCCCTGCACAGCTGGAGTGCTGTCAGCTATTTTAAAGCACGCCTCAGTCACTACACAGATGTTGTTGTCCTCCAGGGTGAGGAGGGCTTGATAGAAATGGAGCTTCTTGTTTAGGCTCCTAGCATTGATCAGCAAGACCTTTCTGTTTTTGTTTGCTTGTTTTGTTATGTTGGCAGGCTCATCAGGTTGGCATTGCCTAAAAAAGTCACTATAGGAGTAGACAATTTCTTTGCAAATATCAAAACTCTAGAGTGGACATATTCAGGCCATCCCTGGCAAAGCAGCATACTCTGTCAATCATATTCTCCTAGACTGACAAATATTGGATCCCCTTTTGAATGACACCAAAAACTAGGTCAATTATTAAAGTCAATTATTTTTTTCTCATATTGCGGTATCATCCTTGGAGAAGCTAGAATGCTGCTTAATGTTAGGCTCATACCTGCCTTGTGCACATTGTCTGAGATCTCCATTATGTCTCTCTTCATATAGTCCAAGGTACACCTCAAGAGTCATATTGGTTCTTGCTGCTCAAAGACCTGACTGCATGTGTGATCTGATGGATCCTGGCACCAAACATACAACTAATCATCAGTCTTTCCTTGCTCAGCCTGGTAAGAGACACATCTTTTTTCTTACTATGGAATCACCTATAACAAGAGCTATAACCCTAAAGTGAGCAAAACCTTACCTGACTGACCAGGCTAGGTAAAACATTACCTCTACTCTACTGTTATGCACCCTCCTATATTTGTCAACCTGTAAGCAACCTAAATAACCATGCTAGAAAAGTGCTACAACAAAATAGCTAAATTCACAGTTGATCTACTTTATAGATGTATATATAGCATGGTATTAAAGCAAAGAAGTTTGTTAGAATTGCCATACTATGTAATAATCGCACAACTAAAAACTGTTTGCTGTCGAATTTACAAAAGTGAAAAATGACAAACACTAAAAATATTACCAAATCTTTCTCCCTGCCTAAGACTCTTTTATCTACTAACAAATTCTTACTGCACTCAATTAAATCAGACAATACTCCAGGTAACTCACTGTGTACTTCTCATGTCACTAAAGTTTGGAATTCCATATTTATCTCATTCATAGAAACTAATAACCTGAAATCCTTCAAGCTGCTGTTGAAGCAACACATTAAGTCTCATGGCTTTGTTAATGCACCACACCTGGCTACTCTGCCCAAACTATCCTCATCCACTCTATCCCATAATGCTCTAAAATGACCACTTGGTCAGTAATCTTCTATCTTATCATGCACTATTATGTCCACTTGGCCACATACATTGTCCATACTCTCATCAACTTTACATTGATGTGAAAGTTCTCTTTTCCACCGTCCTACTATTATAAAAAACTATGGGTCAAAACTTTGTCTAAACAGTTATTCTGATATACCTTTGAATTTTTCATATCATTGTGTTGTCTGTATCATGATTATAGATTCATAGATTGTTCCTAGGGGCCTTTCTAAGCTTTGCCAAGTTTTCCAAAAAGAATAATGACACCCTGTATCTAAATAGGACATTGAGGGTCAGGAATTTGTAAGCTACCTCTGTCCATAAGGGACATGGGTGTCAAGACCTGGTGTAAATTTCCAGTTCCCCATCCACTGGTCTAGGTTGCACTTAAATTGGGTAATAGAGGAACTCAGCTTCACATGGATGAGAAGCCTGTTCCATAGGAGGGGCACTCTCTGGGACACATATCTGTCTCTCCAACATGTTCTAAGTCACAGACAAAATTCAGGTCCCTAGACTTTGTATTTCTGGTACTGTTTGACTTACAAATATGCAGCATATTCATAAATGTGAGGTTTGCAGATGCCTTGTAAGCTAGGCAGAGATCACCCCTCATCAATATACAGGTGACTGACTAGAGGGAAAAGGTTTTAAGGCACTCTGCATAAGGCAGGTTTGTTAAGGAACATCTAAGGACACTCTAGTGGCTGCATATGCCTGATCAAGTACATACCAAAGGCAACATTATGTTCTATGATCAGACTAATAAGGGCAGAGTACAGTGGGATAATGACCTCTTTGGGCCTTGATGCCATGACCTTACACAAGTTAAGCTGCACATATAAAATGATTTCCTCACAACTGAGGCCACATGGTGGTCAAAGGTAAGGCTACTATCTATGTGCATATCCAGATCACTGACCCCTGGGTTGACTCTTAGGGGCATATTGTCAACAAGGAAATTAGTCAGGATGGTTTATTTTCCAAAAGGTACAATTATGCATGTCTTAGCATAAGCATGAGCTTAAAATCATGGTTTTGGCACTATTTATTAGTCAGAGATAGACTTTCTTGAAGAATGCTAGTGTCTGCAGGAAAGTCGATGATAACTCCCAGCTTGCAACCATCTGCAAACTCAGTCAGCCATAAATTTTCAATATTTGCTTCTACTTCAGAGAAATATATGCCAAAAAGGAGTGAGCCCAGTACCAAGCCTTGGGGACTCCAATATACTCACTGGCATCTTGGTGGAGGTGGCCTCACCTATTTTGACATATCCTGGGTCCTATCAGTGAGCCATTTGGCTATCCAGTGAGTGATAAAAGGGTTTATACCTAATTTAATGTGCTTGTCTATGATACTTGAGTGGGGTATTGTATCAAAAGTCTTGACCAGGTCAAGGTAAGCTGTGTGCACAATCTTGCCCTCATCCATTGCTTTGGTGACCCTCTCAAAGAGATCCACTAGATTTAATAGGCTGAACTTCTTTTAACAAAACCGAACTGTGATGGGTCCAGTATTTGCAGGTTACCTATGTCTTTGTTTATCAAGTCCATGATGATTCTTTTCATGGCTTTATTTATGAGGCTGGTCAGACTTATGGGCCTGTAGTTATCCAAACTGCTTGTTAGACCTCCTTTTTGCAGAGGAATGACTGTAGCCATCTTCCATTCCTTGGGCAAAAAAACCTGACTATAACCTCCAACTGAAAAGTGATTCAAGTGGACCAAACATGCCATATTTCTTGCTATTTAGTTAGCATCCCAGGATGTTAATGGGGCCCATCGATGTAGTGTTCTATCCTTGGGGAGTGCATTGATGACCTGTTCCCTAGTAATGGCTGGAGGGACTGTGGTATGCAGTAATTCCTTTAGACTATTGGGGGAAGTGAGAGTACAAATTTGAGCTGAACTTGTCAACCCAAAGGTTGGCAATGGCCTCCGGTTCAATGTGGGTGACACCATTTACAATATGTTCTGTGCATCGTTGCGTATTTCCCTTTCAGTTGTCCTTTGCCTAAGAAGTAATTTTTATTTCAAATTTAGCCTTTGAATAATTAACTAACCCTCTTAACTGCCTGTTTAGATTGGTCAGGTGGATTTTAGTATGTTGTGCTTTGTTCCTCCAACACTTGGCCAAGATTTTTTCTTTTGTTGTATAACCGATTGATATGGTGATTCCACCAGCATGGCTTATCTTTTGAGTTTGCCTTATTCTTAATACAAGTAGGCACTGCTCACTCTTTACAGGTAGCAATATGGCTGTACAGGGATTTTGTAAATATCTAAGGATATACTATGGTGTTTACTGGGTCTGGCAGTGTTTGGAATTTAGCCAGTGTGTCACTTAGCACAAAGATGGGGTTAGCCTTGGAATAGTTCTAGAAGATTTGGTGTCGTTAGGAATCTGGATTTAATTTTTATTTCAAGCAATACTGCCTTATTGTCAGATCTGATGAGTGAGGACATTAATTTGGGTGAGGAACATCACACCCCAATGTTCGTAAGTACAAGGTCAAGGATGTTTGTACTCTAGGATGTTGGTATTAACAATGTTTAGGAATTGCTGTTTTTATGTTGACTATTTTTATGCATCTTGTCAATGTTTTTATTTTCTCACTATTGCATGTTCAAACAATCACTGTTTTTTTTTGTCAATATTGTATACTCAAATGAATCATCACACTATGTATGTAAGTACGTTTGCTATTTTATCTCTGTATCTTTTAGAGCTTTTCTCCTTGGGTCTCTGCTGAAAACAGGTTTCCCACCCAGACAGACTTTTCCAGACAACAAAAGCAATAAATAAATAAAGCTGTCTGTCTCACATCTCCAGGGTCCAGGGTTATTTTTTGTTTGTTTGTTTTGCATTTTATAACTAGATAAGAGAGCTTGTCCAAGGACCATGTTTAGTCACAACTTGTGTCACATGGCAAAGACACAGTACATAAGTAGCTACTTTGAACTGTCTATATACATTGATTTTATCCTCAAAATTGCAACTTAGGTTACAGCTGGAAATGGTCCAAGCAACATTTCTCTTATCTGGTAAATGAAGAACTAAATTAAAGTTAAATTAAGTGGTATTCAAGCAAGAAATATAGCTAAGGCTCCATAGAACACCTTCATTCTAGGGTGAGTGGCTGCAAAAAGTAATCTTTAGCAGTTCACCAAGCTTGTGCACTTACTGAAAGTACAGTAAACCCTATCAGATTAAGGCACCATGGTGGTTCACTAGGCCATACCTGGGACCCGCTTTGTACCAGAGCAATTGCTTTATAGACATTAAAGTGTCAAATGTATTATCTCTCACTGATAAATTAGAAAGAAAATCTCTGAAGTTGTTTTCAATTAAAGTGGTTTCTCAAAATGTCTTGGCAAAGAGTCTGGCATGCCCTGGGACCTTTTTTTTTACTTTTATCCCTTTGACCCAGCTGGCAGTAAGAATGGGGGAGGCCCATGCTGCAGATGTGCTGTTTTGCCCTCAGAAATAATGCATCTATAAAAGACCCCCACCATCCATTTGGGATAAACTAAAGGTCTGGCCTGGAAGCTGAGAGATCTGTGTCAAACCTTGAAAGGTAAATGAGAAATTTTATGAATCTTCCAAGTTCAGTATTTGTAAAGAGTGTTTGGTTATTCTATGTAGGGACACCACGTTATTGCCATGAATGTGTTAGTACAGTTCAAATGACCCTGCACCATAAAGTCACTGATGAAACATTTGGTATTGCTATGAACATTATTCATGAAATATAGAGAAATGAAAATATCACCAACTTTGACATTGTGATTGACTGGACTGTAAATTCATAGTAAGTACTTGGCTAGCTGCCCTTGCAGGCTATTTTAAGCCAAGCCAATTTCCCTTTTGTGCTCAAAATAATCTATCCCATTTGGTTATAGATTGTTCTTGCCTATCATATGGTCAATAGTTATATATTACCCCTAATGAGAATAACTGGGATCATATCATATTTTCTGCTTCTCATCCATGTATCCAAGTTGTGTATAACTATGATCATGCTGTTTTGTGAAATTAACAATCTACTAAGACTGATCCTTTGCCGTTGATTCCATTAAGCGAATATATTCTTTATAAACTTCTTCAAATTATCTTTTTCACTGTTTTCATGGATTGTATAAATATCTCTTGTCAAAAGTATAAATGTTGAATATTTTTTCTTCATTGTGTTTAGATGTTATGCATTCACTATGCTGACATGAAACTGGTGAAAATTATTCAGCTAGATTAGTGGATTGGTGCTGTATCTCTAAAACATATATCTACACACACACACACACACACACACACACACACACACACACACACACATATATATATATATATATATATATATATATATATATATATATATGTATATAGGTTTACCTTCATAACAGCAAAACACAGTGGTGCGATTGCTCATATGAGCGAATCGTAACCACGAAACTTAACACAGCGACAGTTGTAAATGTTCAAAAATCAGCAAATCGAAAAGCCGATTTGCTGATTTTGGAACATTAATGTCGAAAAAAAAATTAGATAAAGTGTAATGCAGACAGGTAAGCCCCCCTGCACCCCATCATACCCCCCTACTTTATTATTCTAACTCTGAGATCACACTACAGTGGGGAAAGAAACTATTTCCCAATCCCCACTATAGTGCAATCTGCCCCAGAATATCGAATGGGCAATGAGCGAATCTCACTGTGCATTCGCTCATTGCACATTCAAACCTTTTTCCGTTTGTCGTTTGCAAACTTTGCAAACTGCCTTTCGGAAAATTGCTGTTCGCCCTTGTGCAATATGCACATGTAAAGGTAAACCATGTATATATGTATATATATATATATATATATATATATATATATATATATATTGACTTACCTTTATAAAACAGCACTAATATTGACACGAATAATGTTGAGAATAAATGATTGGCATGTGTCAAGCATCAAACTTGGCACATGCAAAAGCCTTAAATCAAAACTGAAAAAAAAAAAAACATAATTTTTCCTGCCATGGGGGGGCCATACCCCCCACACCCCCTGCTTATTATATACCTAACTCAGAAATTGCACACTTCTTGGGCAAAGAGCAAATTCCCCAACCCCAAGAATTGTCTTATCTGCTACTTTTGTTAACAGGTGCTGGCTATCTGTTTAGTCAACCAAATTTTGTCAACTAAACAGATGTCGATGAAAGTCTTCATGTAGTCGAAACCATATGTTCATCATTCCAAAAAATGGAACAAAACAAAACAAAACAACATATCTACATTTTTGTAGGGGGGGACACTCCAAGATCACAGTACAGTGGGGAAAAGAGTAAACTCCACTCCCTGATTCCCACTATATACTATATTCCCACTCCATACAAATGCTTTGAGTTTTCAGAAAGCCCAACATATGGTCCTGACCATATGAAGTTCGAGTTTCCGAAAACTTGATCATCCAACATAAACCCATATGAATATATATATATATATATATATATATATATATATATATATATATATATATATATAGGAGTGCTTTATAATCTTGAAATATTGAAATGTCAAATTTCAGTATCTCGAGACTATAAAGCCGAATGCTTACAATAGCGAAAGTCCTTAATCGTGAATTCGAATATCTCAAATTCGCGGTTATGACCTTATGCTACGCAATGTCCAGGATTGTGTGCTGATTGTGCGCAGTGCGGTGTGTGGATCTAGGTGTTATGTCAGGTAAGTGAGTGTTTTGTAAGGGTTTTGAGTGGGAGTTAGAGTGTGTGTGAGTGTGCTGATATGTTTGATGTGTGTGTGAGGGACTGAAGAATGTGCGTGTGTGAGTTTGCTTTTGTTTCCTGTTTATGCAAACTCGGAGTTAGTATATATAAGTAGGGGGGTGTGGGGGGCACTGCCGTGGGGGGGTGCAGGAGGGCTTTCCCCCCTGCTTATGTGTGTATGAGTTGTGTATGTGTGTAGTTTTGTTTGTTTATGTTGTGATGTGGGTGTTGTGGTGTATGGATGGTATAGTGTGTGCGGTTTGTTCGGTGTTTTGAATTTCGCGGTTTTGGGTTCGGGGTTTTGTTCTTTCAGTGTTTTGTGGATTCGGTTTCATTGTCTTGAGATACTGAAATTCGATATTTCAGTATTTAGATATTATGAAGTGAATCTATATATAGATATATATATATATATATATATATATATATATATATATATATATATATATATTTACAGACAACAATATATATATATATATATATATATATATATATATATATATATATATATATATTTACAGACAACTATCTCTGAGAATGTTTGGGGTTATCAACAAATAATATGGAATCGTCAGACAAGCTATGTAGAAGATTCTATAGGAATGAGAAGTGTACTAGTTGGTTCTCTGACAGAGCAGCTGATGCATGGAACAGACTACCAAATTACATTAAAGCAAGCGGTAGTTTAAATATTTCTAAGAACAGCCTGGACACTTATTATGGGAACAAGTGTTTTGGTATATTGGCAAGCTAGAAGGGCATTAATGCCCGTGCTTGAAATATGTGTAGGTATGTATGTATGTATGTATGTATGTAGACACAGACACACACATATATCTATATATATATATATATATATATATATATATATATATATATATATATATATATACAAAACAAGACTTCAACACTATTTATGAAGGCACACACAAATTTATTAAATAGTCTATGTTAGAAACAAATAAAGGAAATACAAACTTTGGTACCCCTAAAGTTATGTCAGTGTAGTATTTGTCTTCACTCTTGTGTAATCTTAGAAACACCATGTTTGGAGATACATGGGGGCTTGCCCCATAACCCCCCCAAGGAAAATACTATCTGATGCCATTTCAGGTAATATAACTGTACAGTTACTTTGTTTAGTATTGTGGGGTATGAGGGATCATGGTATTTTGACCCTACAGAAATGTTATTTATTTTTCATTTTCACTGGAACATATGTTAGTAGGTAGGGTCTGATTTCTTTGTGATCTGATTAACTATGTCTTCAGCTGTCTCCAGGTTCACTATAATTGGATCCTGACTAATGTGATATATATATATATATATGTGTGTGTGTGTGTGTGTATAAATACATGTGTGACTGTGTGTGTGTGTGTGTGTGTGTGTGTGTGTGTGCGTGTGTGTGTGTGTGTGTGTGTGTGTGTGTGTGTGTGCATGTGAGAGACCAATGGATTTTTTTGCATGCAAAATGTATATGTATATATTTATATAGATTTTTAGATTGTCAAAGGGTTTAAGGTTTATATTTTTATATATTTCCAGCCATGTAGTATATTGTCTTGGATAAAATCACAGACTTAATAATCTGGTTAAATAAGAGGTACCACATTACTATTAATTTTATTTAAAGTACATGAGGGTTATATTATTATGACAGCTAGTAAGTGAGGCAGGACCATCTCGAATGTCACAGTGATGAGGAAAGGATGCAAATTTAACACGTATACCAATACACTGTGTTTAAAGCACAATAAACCACTCCCTTGCTTGATAAAAAGTATATATATAGTTAGAAAGCTTGTGAAGAAACTATTATTCTGTTATTTTTGTTTTACTTGAATCGCTTGTCTGTGTACTTAATAAAGGATTTTCAACTGGAAACAGACTGTCTACCCTGCTTGGATTACTTTTGAATACTTAATAATTCTGTATAATATTTCAAATTATATATTTTTTTATTTTTCGTTTTAGGACGAGTTTAAGTTCACTACTTCTACTACCAGTATCTAATCTGATAAATATACAGTGATTAACTAGATTTATATGGATTAAAAATCTTCCACACTGAGAAGTTTCTTACACTGTTTTAGAGTCTGGACCACCAAGCCCCAGCCTATGTCTACCTCTTAGGATTGTATTAAGGTTACTTAAATGCAATGTTTGGGATGCATGGCTAGGCTTAAAAGGCCCCTGTGATCGTTAGCCTACTATACACCTATGAACCTGTAGGAGACAAAAAGTCAATCAGAAGTCGTGAAGGTCTGTGTTGCGTCAGTGTAGTATCTGAGTTACCTGTGAACATCCACTGGGTGTAGAATTTTCTCTCCCTGATTTTTTGGTTTTGGAAAAAAACAGGAAGATGAATAGCCTGGTTTAGTGTAAACTCTGAAATGCCTTAGGGATAAATGAAGTATTTGTTCTCAAAGTTATCCTATCTTTTTGAAAAATAAGATAGGAGTGACTCATCATAAGAGCCCGTAACTTGGAAATTCTTCTGTCCAAGGTAAGAACTTTAAATCATTTTCATTACCAGGTTCAAAAGGAAACAGTGTAAATTCTTTCAATACAAAATTAAGATCCCAAGAAGGCAGTACCTGTTTTTTAGGTGGGTGAATATGTAACACCCCTTTCAAAAACTTTTTACAAAAAGTAGTGAAGAAAGGATAGATTTAAGGCCGACAAGCAGATACGGCCAAAAGATGAATCTTAATAGAAGAATAAAAGCAACCACAAGCTGATATCATGTGCAAATATTGAAGAATCAGAGGAGTTTGAGCCTTAAAAGAATCGTATTTCTTTATTGGCACCTACTAGAAAATCTTCAACACTTTTATGTGATTTTCTTGTAGCATGTTTCTTTGCTTCCTTTACTACGTGCTGCATATCCTGTGGATAAAAGGTACCTAAAAGGTTTTAGAATTATATCTTACAGGCAGTTAGTTGAAGAAACTGAGAGTTGTGATCTATCAAACTGCTCTTGTCCTGTGTAAGTCCATCCTGTGAGGAAGCATATGGTAATTGTCCTTTATCCTTTTTCAAAAGAAGGCACAACCACCATTGCCTGGGCCAATAGGGTGCCACTACAATTATCTCTGGAGAATCCTTCTGAATCTTTAGAAGAACTCTGGTTATCAGAAGAAAGGGTGGAAAAGCATACAGGATCATTCCTGTCCATTGGGAATGAAAAGTTATCTGTCTTCCTGGCCTGCTTAAAAGAAGTCCTGGAGCAGACTTTCTTTAACTTTCTTTAGCTTTCTGTTCTGAACGGAGGCAAACAGATCTGTCTGAGGAGTTCCTCACAGATAGATCAGTTCCTGGAAGATGCCCTTGTACAACTTCCATTCATGAGGATTTGTCCTGGTCCTATTCAGCTTGTTTGCCACAGTGTTTTGCTCTGACAGAATTTACGTATCCTGAAGGGGACAAACTGCACCGAGTTACTAGATCGCAAGTAACAAAGCTAATCAGTAAAGGGAGTATGACCTGGTTTCTCTTTAGTCATTTACATACCATGTCACTGTGGTGCTGTCTGTGATTACTAACCTATCTTGTTTGCTACAAAGACCCTTTACTTTCATTTCCTTGGGCACAGCTTCCCAAGCAAAGTCTGAAACATCTGTTATTATGGACCAAATGAGGGCTGGCAGGGAGAATGAAAGAAATGGGTTGAGACAATTTATTCACCCACCAATTAAACTCCCTTTTCATAAAATCCAATACAGAGTAAAAACTAACCATGCCATCTGACTCGCTAGACCTACCAAGCAACTCATGACTACTGTGGACAAATCATGGAAACTATGGCAAACAAATCCTTCTGATCTCTTACAATTTAGGCATCTCCATAATCAGGTAAAACATCTATACATTAAAGACAAAAAAGAACACTACTAACGTCTCTAAAATAACCGCAAACAAAACCCAAAGACATTATGGAAATCAATTACATCTCTGCTAAATCTAGCTTCAAATAACAACCCACATTCAAATACAGATAAAAGACCTACTGAAATAGCCACTCTTTTCAAGTCATATTTTATCAACACCATATCCAGTCTCACCTCTACCTTTCCCCAAACTAACTGCAATAGTAGCCCCATACCCCTAAATCACTCTTCACTAGACATCACTACTCCCCCTCCACCTAGCTTTCCTTTCTCCCTTACATATACCCACTGCTTCTATAAGCTTAAACCTCACACTAATGCTTC
Organism: Protopterus annectens; assembly: GCF_019279795.1. Classification (NCBI taxonomy): domain Eukaryota; kingdom Metazoa; phylum Chordata; order Ceratodontiformes; family Protopteridae; genus Protopterus; species Protopterus annectens. The sequence continues at coordinate 515,781,882 of NC_056748.1, read as the reverse complement.
TGACAACCTACCTTCTGAATACCTTCAACTGTCAGCTAAAGCTATTGCTTACGCTATCACCATACTTCTTAAGACATTTATCCAAGAGCCCTATGTACCTAGCATCTATAAAAAAGCATGCATTCCCCCCCTTCACAAAGGTGGCAATAGCACAGACATTTCTAATTTCTGCCCTGTTGCCATTTTCTCCCTGTCTCTAAGACCTTAGACAAATGCATTAACATTCAACTTCTAAACTAACTACTTCATAACCAAATCCTTTCACCCACTCAGTGTGGGTTCAGGCCAGGTCACAGTACTACAACAGCTCTTATATCCTTCATGGATACAGTTAACTGAGCTCGACATGCAGGAAAAATCACTTCTTCACTCTTTCTTGACCTCTCCAAGGCCTTCAATATAGTTTACCATCCTCTACTTCTTACAAAACTCTCTAGACTAGGTATCTCACCCCTACCCTAAACTGGTTCTCAAATTACCTCACAAATAGACAAAAATTTACCAAATGGCAGCACACTTTTTTTCCATTCCTCAACACATCTACAGGTGTTCCCCAAATCTCCATACTTGGGCCCCTTCTATTTAGTATTTTCATCAATAACTTTCACTCCACATTCAGTCAAGGCTCTGCAATACAATATGCAGATGACTCAACCATCATCTGCTCTGCCAACTCCATATCTGAACTTCAATAAATTATCCAAATGCCTTTATGTCTACCGAAATTTGGATGAACAATAACCATCTTGTCCTAAACCCTCACAAAACCAGACTCGTATTACTCACCCCTAAGAAAACCACTCCTCTAAAAAGAATGAGTTCAGGATTCACAACTAAAAAAAACAATTATTGAAGTTTTGTATCATACAAAACTACTAGGAGTTATCTTAGATGAAAACCTAACATTTAGGATTATAGGATCATATGGTCATAGGAAGTTACTAGGCTATTGGCCCTAAGGCCCTTACAAGCCTAGCCAAGAATGTATCCCATGTTCTGACCAGTCAGCACCCATTGCCCCTGTCCAGCAGGGACACAGGTGGAATCCCAGGGGGTGAATATTCTGTTCCCCATCCAGTTATCCAGGTTGCGTGTAAAAAGCATTAATGAGGTGCTCTGCTTGACATGGAGTGGGAGTCTATTCCACACAAGAAGGAGTCTCTGGAAACAAATCTGTCCCGCTAACAAGTCCTATTGATGTCACAGACCAGGTTGAGATCACAAGTGTGGGTTACTTGAGTGGAGCTTGACTTGCAGATATGCAGCAGTCCCATCAAGGTGAGGTCTGAGACTGCTTTGTATGCCAGACAGAGGTCATCTCTGAGGAGTCTGTAGGAGACTGAATAGAGGGACAGATCCTTTAGCCTGTCTGTATAGGGTAGATGTTTGAGGCCCTAGATTCTCCTGGTGAGGAACCTCTGTGGTCTCTCCAGCTGCTACACGTGCTTTGTGAGGTACATGCCGAAAGGGGCATTGTACTCAATAATGGATTGTACTCAATAATGGGTCTTATAAGGGAAGAATACAGGGATGTTATGACCACCTTGTACCTGGATGAGATACCCTTACTAATGAGGTGGGCCATTTAGAAGGCTTTCCATACAACAGAGGCAATATGGTGGTCAAAAGTCAGTTTGCTATCAACCTGGATGCCCAAGTACCTCACAACTGATTGCATGCTTAAGACCTTGTTATTAATGTGACAATTTGTGGGGATGTGACTCTCCCCAAAGGGAATGATGATGTATTTTTTGGCATTCAGTTTGAGGTCATGTTTCTGGCACCAGTCATATGTTTGGGTGAGACCCTCTTGGAGAATGTCCACATCACTAGGGGAACTGATGACAGCACCCAGCTTACAGTCATCTGCAAACTTGGTCAGCCATAGCCCACTGGTTTTGGCCTACACCTCAGAAAAGTATATCCTAAACAACAAAGGTCCCAAGACTGATCCCTGGGGTATACCACTTGTTACTGGTTGACTGAGGTGGCTTCCCCTGTTTTGACTAGGTGGGTTCTATAATTGAGCTAGTTTGCTACCCATCTTGTAACATAAGGATTGATGCCTAGTTGAGAGAGTTTATCTATTATACCTGAGTGGGGAACAGTATCAAAGGTTTTAGCCAGGTCAAGGTAGGTTGTGCGCATTGTCTTTCCCCTCATCCATGGTTTTGGTGACTAACTCAAAGAAGTCAACCAAATTTAGCAGGCATGACCTCTCCTTAATGAAATCAAACTGTGTGTAATCAAGTGTTTGGAGGTTGCCAATGTCCTTGTTAATGAAGTCCATGGTAATCTGCTCCATGGCTAGTTAGGCTGATGGGTCTATAATTTCCTGGATCAGAGGGCACTCCACCTTTGTGCAAAGGGATGACAGTGGCTGTCTTCCACTCAGCTGGAATGAAGCCAGTACCCAGGCATTGGTTGAATGGGGTGCTTAATGGTGCTGCAAGTTCCTGTCTGAGTTCATGTAGGATGCAGTCTGGGATGTTATCTGGTTCCATGGAGGCTGTATTTTTTGCCTTTGAGAGGGCAGTGATGACTTGCTCCCTAGAGATAAGGGGAGGGGGGCAGCTGCTGGGGATGTCCTGATTTACTGATAGGGGAAAGAGGGGTGAAGTTTTCACTGAACCTGCCTGCTAACATGTTGGCTATATCTACATCATTTGTGTATGCGGTGTCCTTGACTACCAGTTATGAGCAGATTTGGGTGTTTCCCTTGAGTTTGCAGACATATGCAAAGAAAGCCTTGTGATTGTCTTTAGTAGATGTGACGAGTTTGGACCCGAAGTTTGCTTTGGAGGATTTTATTAGTGTTCGTATTTGCTTGTTCAGACTAAGGAGAGATTGCTTCCAATTAGGCACCTGCTCCTTCTTTTTCCTGGACAGCAGTTTTTTGTTTCCTTTTTATCATAGAGTTTATTTATTGTAGATGTCCACCAGATGGGTTTACTCTTCCTTGAGGAGAAGGATTTTGTCCTGTCAGTTATTCCTGATTCCATGCAGCTATATAAGTGCTCATATAGTACTTTGGATTAGGTTTGTACATATGTTCCAGTTCCTGTGAAAGGGGAGGGAGCTGTGAAGTTGTGTATACCTTCCTTCAGGAGGTTATAATCAGCTTTCAAGATGTTTCTTTGACCCTATATGGGGGTGGTTGGGGGAGATGGTGACTTCAAAAGTGATTGCTTTGTGGCCAGATCTTACCATGTAGAATGACACTGTAGGGATACTGCAGTGGTTACTCATGTTGGTTAATACCAAGTCCAAGATATTTTCACTTCTTGTGGGGGTGTCAACCAGCTGGTCCAAGGCATATACACTGATGAACTCAAGGAATCTCTGGGCACTTGTGTTTTGGCATGACTAGTTTTTCCAATCTATGATTGCATAGTTAAAGTCACCCAGGATCAGGGTAAAGGGTCAAATCCTGATAGATTCGAAGAAGTCCAGATAGGTAGAGTGGGCATCTTGAATCAAAGTTGGGGACATGCAGCTAGCTATGATTTGACTAGGGGTCTTGTCAATGGTTAACTGTACCTGGAGTGTCTCCTGTGCATTATACTGTTTAACCAGCCTGGAGGTGTGTATGTCTTTTATATATGTTGCAACTTCACCTCCTTTTGCTTTGCTACCCACAGTTTGGGGTCTGAATGTATGATAGGATGAGTAATCTGGTATGGCTGGGATGCTCTCTGCAGCTTTGAGCCAAGTATTTGTGACTGCACAAATGTCAGCATCTTCCAGGGTTAAGAATGCTTGCAATTATTGCAGTTTCATGTTTAGACTCCTAGCATTTAGCAGAATGACCTTTAATTTGTGTTTTGATGAAATTTTCATGTTGGTAGTTTTGACATCATGGCTTTGCCTAAAAAAGGCACTATGGGGGATGCAAGAGCCTTTGCCAGGAGCCTGAAGCCCAAGAGAGACAGATGCAGGTCATCTCTGGCAAAGCATCATGGCTTGTCAATCATGTCTTCCCAGGCTGTCAGGTACTGGATCCCATTGGAATGACATCAGAAACTAAGCCAATTGTTAAAGTCAGTCCTTTTCTGTTTGTATTGAGACATCATTCTGGGAGATGGTAGAATGCTGCTTAAAGCTAGGAACATACCTGCCTGGGACACATATTCAGCAAGCTCTATCATGTCTCTCTTCATGTAGTCCAGGAAGGTATGTCTCAAGTCATTCACACAAACATGGACTATGACAGAGCCATAACAGTACCTGTTGTTGAGAGACTTGAGTGCATGGGTAATGTGGCGTATTCTGGCACCTGACAAACAACTAACCATGACTTTCTCCTTATCCATCCTGGTGAGGGGCACAATCATGTGTCTCACAATGAGTCTCCTATGACTAATATGTTGGGTTTATGTTTAGGCCTTAGTGGCTGTGAGACACAGGTGTGTGGACTATGTGTGGTATGGTGGGTAGTGGAGTTTGCATGTGTTTTTGCATCAGAGGTCTCTTTTTTTGGGTATGTTTTTGTTGAGGGCCTCCACATATGTGGGTGTGTGTTGTGTAGGTGTGGATGGTGGTTGATGTGTGGTGTTTATGGTGGCAACCTTCTCAGTAGCAGATATACTGGCTTGCAATGAGAGGGCATTGACTCTAGGATCTTAATGTAATTGCATCTCTCACAAATTGTGACCCTAGGTAGAAGTAGAAGTTTGTCCATGTACATGAGGCAGTTGCTACACTGTTTCAGGATGCCCATATCAACCAGACTGGCAGAAGAAAGAGTAGGAAATTGTCCATCCATATTTGTCGGAAATGGAGGGAGAGAGACCAAAGAGAGCTAAGAGGGTACAGGGTGGTAGATCTAAGAGTAGCACTACTAGGTGATTACACAAGTGCTACTAAGGGAGAATTTGTAGCTGGACTACCTCACAAAAACAGTTAAAAAACAGTGCAGCTGCAGTTCTGAATGCCACAACCTGTATCAGACAATGCTACTCAATTTAAGGGTTAAGAAAACAGTAACACTCATGAAAAACATGGATTAACCACTACAGGCAAATAGCAGAACTCATTGTATTTGATCTGCATGTGCAAAATAGTATCAAAAAACACATCAAAAATTGCGTATCCTCCATAGACATAAACATTTCCTTAGCTTCCTTCTAAACATACTCTTGCCACAACCTTTCTTGTACGTTCTCTCTTTTATGGTGCTCTTCTACTTATTAATATTCAGTCCTCTCTGAAATCCAAGCCTGAGACCTGTTACAATAAAATAGCCAAGTTCACAACCAATGCAAAATACTCCTCCCATCACTGCTCCTCCTTTCATTTACTGAACTGGCTTAACTCCCACATTACCTCACATGCTTACAATTTACAACAGCACACAAAATTATGTTCAAACCTTCAGACTGCCCAGCTCTTACTTCTACAAATACTCACTACCACCACCCAAATAGGCCCCTCAGATCTGAGAACCAACTTCTCCTCAAAGCAGAAAAAACAAATCTCCCAGATGGACAGATGCACTACTCTTTTTTCAATCACCAAACAATGGAATGCACTACCATTTCCAATAAGGACTGCCAGGAATGCTTCTTCCTTCAAAAACTCCATACGACAACACCTCTCCACTGTATGGCACTGTACATGTGCCAACTCTGCACCTCTCAAAACCTGATTCCACAGTTTATCACTGCTATCGCCTATATAGATTTACTCTTCGTCAAGTCTACCTACCAGTATGACTAATCATAAACATATCATCTAGGCCTACTATGTTGCAATACCTACTGGATAACTTTATTGATTTGATGTGATCAACATGTACTCCTACATTGTATTTTGGATTTGATATGTTTGACATGTACTCCTATGCTGTATCTTCAGATAGATCTCTATTGTTTTCTTTCAGAAACAACTTGTCAGTGTCTTTTTTAAATAATTCTTATTAATTTTTAAAAGATCAAAATTAGACAAAGCAAAAAAGACAAAAGTAAAAACTATTTGCATGAGTACACAACAAAATTAGAACAGTGAACAAAGTCATTAATATTTTTCTAATAAGTCATTAATTTTTGCCAGTATTTACTTTGACATGTAATATTTGTTGTTCTAATTTTTAAGGGTAATAATTCTTTCTTACATACATCTTTAGCTAACAAAATGAAATCAGTAGAAAGCAAAGCAGTTTTGTATTTGCAATTTTTAGTAACCACTTTTCTCGCTATGGTTAAAATAGACCAAAGGAGAGGCACCTGTTTTCCAGGAATAGCATCAGGTATTGGAGCATTAAATAGAATTAGACAGTTAGATATAATACATTTATCCAACCACAAAGTTTGAGGGGAAACTTTAAATTCATTCCAGAAAGGCAAAACCATTTTGCATTCTAATATTGTATGGGTCCAGTCTGCAACTGAGTCACAATTACATCTCCAGCATTTTATTTTCTCAATTTTATAAATTAACTCAATTTTGCTAGGAGTTAAAACCTATGAAGAAATTTCCAACTATAAAATTTTCAATAAAAAGAAGATATAGTTTTCCAGTTAGATTTTAGAATCAGTGTCTTTATCTTTGATAGAAAACTCATTTCCATTTATTTTTTTGTTGAATAATTTCAAAAAAAAAGTATTTGTGATTGTAAATTCAACCCTTAAGATTGTGTATATTATCGACAAATATGATTTATTATTATCTAGACTATTTTTAATATTAAACAAAATTTCTAAGATTTTAAGAATATTTTTCCTTGATAGTTCATTATGATTTTCATTTTATCATTTACATACTTAATGCAACTTTGAATATTCAACCAAGTGTTTTTTCTAAAGAGTATTTTGAAAGAAGAAAATTGGTAGTGTATACTTTGTTTCCATATAAGAATTGGTGTCAGAATAATAAATTAGTTTCCTTAAACTCTAACATTTTAGTAGTATTACACGTCTCTACACAACCACTAGTATTGGGTATAGAGAATAATAGGAAAAGTAGATCTTTAATGATATAATTAGTATTTATAAATGTCTTAAAGGTGTGTAGATTATAATCTACGAAAGGGATAGTTATTAGAATTGTCTTATCATTTGTGCAGTAATATTTTAAAATCCAGTAGAATCTATTAATTTCAAATAAAATATGAGGAAATAAATTGTGTTCATTATTTGGAATTAATCTTTCATGTATAGATTTCCAAGCAGATTTATAAGAAGAGTTTAACCATAATGATATTACATTTAAAATAGTAGATTCTGCATACAGTTCAATACTTGAGAAAGAAATACCACCATCTTCCCAATCTTTAGTATGCCAAAGAATATTCTTGATTTATTAGGAAACCATAAAAAATTTGATAAGGATTGAATTTAACTTATTGAAAATTTTGTTAGTGGGAAAAATAATGATTGTAAATAGAATAAAATTGTTGGTAGAATAATAATTTTTATGAGAGTAAGTCAATCTTCCATTGTAAAAAAAGACTTGTTCCAACTTTCTGTTATTTATTTATTATATTTGTTAAATTGTCATAGTTTATTCAGATTGATTATTTCACTAAAGATGTAACAACAACTCCAAGATAAGCAATTTGCATATTATCCCAATGAAATAATCTAAAACTCTTCAGATAATTAGTAATTGGTTTATTTAGTAGTAATATTTTTGTTATGGTATTATTGAATTTCAGACCAGGGACCTTTTCAAAATAATTTATCGATATAATTGTTTGTTGTAGTGATATTTCATATCAATAGTGGCTATTAAAATATCACCTGCAAATAACTGAATTTTGCAACTGAAATCATTATCAATCAAGAAAACAACTGTATCACTAGAGCTAATATATCTTGAAAAAGGCTCAATAGCTAAAGCAAAGAGTAAGGGGGACAGGGGATAAACTTGTTTTGTACCCATTAAGGTTTTTGTGACATCCATGCACTGGCCCAGTAATCAAGGAGCCTCAATCCTCACCACTAGCACCAGTGAGAGGAAAGCACATTGGGAAGGATAACAAGTACACACACAGTAAAGTACAATTTCCCTTAAGAGCACACAGAGATCACAGTCAGTCTGGGACTGGTTTCTCTCTTTATCTCCAAATTCCCAATAAGACTCCCCACTGGGACAGCTATAGGGTACAGCTCTCAGCCTAGTGGTCAAGCCAAAACATCCAGCACCCTCTCTGTCCAACCAGTGCTTTATGTCGCTACCCAGGTAGCTCACACACACACACACACACACACACACACACACACACACACACACACACACACACACACACACACACACACACACACATACTTTGAGATATGAGTTATATACAAACACAAACAGTCCCGGGGAAGGCTGGCACAGGTTCTCCAGCTATGCCCCCTTCTCTCCAGACTGTAAGATAGAAATCACTGCCACCAACCACTATTTATCCACTACTAATAAGACCCTTACCAAAGGGTATCCAACTTTACTGTGCAATTGTATTATTATCTCATTAGTAAGTGTGACTGAACTTTTAAGACTTTTGGAGTGGCTTTGTGCAGTATCACTAAATGCATGCAAGTATTCTAGAGCTTAAATTATCTCTACACAAAACAGCTACAATTGAAAGTTTTAAAAAGATTTAATAATAAATAATAAAACACAAGACAATACTCATCAATTCAATACAGTGCTAATCAAGAGTTTAGAAATCACAGAAAAATGCTTTAAAATAATACTGTAGAATAGTCTGACATAAATATAGAAAACAGCTAGACTAATCTGGCTATTTCTGGCTATTTCTGAGATAAATCACTGTTCTAAATAAATATCTTACTTACAGAACAAGCAAGTGCTGGTGAGTTGATGTGCTCAGGTTCATACAAAATCCAAAATGCCCTCCTTTCTTTCTGTCCTTAAATTGATAACACAGTACTGTTGAGTCATTTCAGATTACATCATTCTTAACAGTTCTGATTTAGTTTCCCAGCCTCACGAACTTAAAATTTAGGTTTCTTTTTGCAATCTGCACCTCCAGGAAGACACAGCAATAAAATTAACTTTTACATGTAAAATCTAGCAATTATCTCTGTCTTAATAACAATAGAAAGAATTTGCTGGTCCAGACATCATGTCTCCAAGTTTGAGATCAAACACAGTTGTAAAATTCCTTACTTAACAGCTTTCTTCCAGCACGGTGCACTGTGGTTACATTTTTTTCTAATTTTTTTTTATTTTTCAAATACATTTGAATGAATTCCATAGTATTTATACATAACATCTTGAATAACTATGTTCGCTATTTACATTAGCCTGACACTATAACAAATCTTAACGTATACAGTTACTTTATAAGTATGTCCAATCCATTATCAGTGTGTCTGATCAAGTATTTTATAGTGCCAATCAACGATAAGACTTTTCCCCAAGGGTTATTGATAAATGGCTCTTGATAAATTCTTAGTTCTTTAATTTTAATTTCTAATAATGCTGTGGTCTTCAGTAGGCTGTAGAAGTCTTCCAAAGCTGGTATTGTGTTTGTATTCCATCTTCTTGTTATACACTTCCTTGAAATTGCAAGTATAGTCCATACTAGATACATGTTTGACCTTTTCAAATGAGGACCTTCAATCACATTTAATAATACAAGGGCTATAGTAAAATAAAATGATTTATTAAATAATGTGTGTAGAACATTATTAATACCATGTTAAAATGGCTTAATTTTAACACAATCAAAGAAAAATGTGGTTCCAGTCTGCATTGTGTACTTGCTCACATCTCCAACATATTCCTTTTAGGATGAACTAATTTTACTGATTCTATCTGGGGTTAAGAATGCTCTGTGCAAGCATTTCCAATAAAAACTTTCCAGTATTGTGTAAAGGATATATATTTTATCGACAATGAGATATCTGTTTTAATATCTTCAGTTAACTGTATTGAGTGTCCTTTTGTTATATATTTCCAATATCAAGTTTTGGGTTTTGTTTTATAGTTTATCAATATTTTGTAAAATTTTGAAATACTGTTTCCTATGTCAAAGTCATTATATCTGATTTCATGTATGTATTTTGTAAATTTAGATATTTCTTTAAATGAAGAATTATTAATTATTCTACTTAAATCTTGTAAATATGACAGAATACTCTGTAAAGTTAGCCAGTCCTGTGTGGAATTTTGTATGTTGTTTTTATTACTTGCATATCTAAAACTTTTAGTTCTTTGATACATTGGAGCCAACAAACAAATCCTTTCTGTTCCCAAGAATTAATAATGTCTCTATATATTTTATGTGGAAAGTTCTTTGTGACTATAAATGGTGTTAAAAGATCAACCCAGATTTTAAATCTATATTTCCATTAATAATATTCCTAAATGTGTCAATGTAATAATTAATTATATGAGTTTTAGTGGGTTTAGTTAAGTTATATCACATACTAATACATATGTGCCATGGCAAATTGTTCTTATCTATTTGAAATTTGTTTTGTAAATCAAATTCATTTATTGATATTACAGTTAGTGATTCTTTCCAATTTCCAGAGTAATTTGGACTTATCCAGTCTGAGATTGTTTTAGATATTGATGCTTTTATATATGTTTCTGTATCAGGAAACTTTAATCATCTCTGTTTCCATGGTCTGAAATGATGTATTAAAGCTATTCTGTTTCTTTTGGAAAACCATAAAAAAAATTTTAGGCATGAATTTATTTAAGTATATTCCTTTCTGGTAACAGTTGTATTGTCAAGGCTATATATACAGGATCTTGGATAGTAAAACCATTTTTATTAACTGTAATCTATCTTCAAATGTTAATATTATTTTGTTCCATTTTTCAAAAAAATTTTAATTGTATTGATGATATTATTGTAGTTTTTGAGACTAATTCATTATTATCCTTTCATAACTCAATTCCTAGATATTTTAAGGTAGATTCTTGTTTCCCTATGATGTGATCCCCCTTAGTCTGCACTTTTTCTTTTATTTAAAAATAAAAATTTTGATTTTGATTTATTGAAATGGTGTCCTGAAGTCATGTGAAATTTGTCAATTAATATATATAATCCTTCTGTCTCTTTTGTATTAGATAATGTTAGTAATATGTCATCAGCAAATGGCATTACTTTAAAATTGTATTGTTCATAAACATCTATTCCTTTGATTTTTATTTTGTTATGAATTTAATCTACCAATATTTCAATAGCCAGAGCAAATAGAATCGGTGACATGGGACATCCTTGTTTAGTGTCTTTTGTTATATGTAGAGAGTCAGAGGACCTAACTTGACATACGCAAAATTATTTGTATATATATATATATATATATATATATATATATATATATATATATATATATATATATTCATTAGAAAATGAACAAAGGATGCAGGAAATTCAAATAGCATTAGGATTTTGAATAAATAGTCCCAATTTAGGGAATCAAAGGCTTTCTCTATATCTAAGCCAATTATGAGTGTTTCTTTAATTTCTTTATTAACATAATCTATAACAGAAATTGCCCTTTTAATATTGTTGTGTGTGTGTCTATCATATATAAATCCAGTTTCATAATTATTTATTGTTTTGGATAGTGGTATTTTCATTATGTTAGTTAATATGTCATAAATTTCTTATAGGCATTATTTAATAATGATATAGGTCAATATGAGGTACAGAGGTTTGGGGATTTGTTTTCCTTTAGGATTGGTGTGATTAAGGAATATCTCCAACAGGGTGGTATTAAAGCTTGTGACTGAATTTCTAATAGAGTTTTATGGAAGAGGGATAGTATATTTGAAGGAAAAAGTTTATATATTTCCATAATTATGCCATCTATGCCTGGAGCTTTATTATTTTTACCCTCTTTTATCGTATCTGTAATTTCTTTGTAGGATATAGGTGCTTGCAGATCTAGTTTTAATTTTTCTGTTTTTTTATATTAGAACATTTTTCATCTAGAGTTAATTGATAGATATGAATATTTACTTTTTGGAAATGTTCCATATAGTGATTTCTATAGGCATTAAAAATGTCACCTATATCCAAGACATTTTCCCTTTCTTTTCATGAAAGATACTTTTAATGTTATTAGCTTTGGATTGTATTTTGATTCTTGTGGATAATTATGTAGATATTTGAGAGAAGTGGCCAAGATATTAATTTTTAGTTTTTCCAAAGCAAAACTAGTTTTATGTGTTAGAATTTCATTATATTTATTGTTTAATACTTCTGCTTTGTTTTTCATCTCCAAATGATTTTGATTTTTTTCAGCTTTTATTGACAAAAGTTTGGATTGTAGATCTAATAATTCAGAATCCCATTCTCTGATTTTTTTTTATACCAAGTTAGGGTTTTACCCTATATGTAAGCGTTAATGAGTCCCATATCATTATTTTATCTCTGTGGTGTAATTAATATCTAAGAAGAACTGTAATTCAGATTATAACCAGGGTTTGAACTCTTTAATTTTAGTTATATATGCTGGAATTCTGGAGTTAAAGATTAATGGTTTGTACCCATTTTGAAGTTTTAGTATCAATGAATTGTGGTTTGAAAAGGGGCAGGAAGTGATTGAGAAATTAATGATTTTAGAGTGTAAGTCATGTCATGGGCAGCAAATATTTTAGCTATTCTAATTTGGGTACCAAATCTGTGATCTTGATGGGAGAACAACAAATATTTATCTTCTTTAAATTTGAAAGTATCTACAAGATGAAATGATTCTACCCACTTGTTTAAAGCTTTTGATATCGCAGATGTACACAGTGGTCTTTTATTTATAGTTTCAGAAATATCAAATATACAGTTAGAATCTCCTCCTAATATTAAGTTGCCTTTATAATTACTGGAAATTAAATCCAAGTATTTTTTTAACATTTCCTGTTCCAATGCCTGGGAACCAGTATAGATTGACTAGGTTCCAGAGTCTGTTATTATATTTAACTATTACTAATGCCATAAGGCCTTCTTTATCTTAGTACTTATAAATTATTTCTGGCTTAATCACATTTGTTTTCCATACAATTTTTACCCCCCTTTGTCTTTGTCTTATACGTGGATTGTGCCAATATCATATATTCCTTTGGATTCCATTTGTAATTGTCATTTGTTTTAAAACGAGTTTCTTGAAGGAAGACAATTTGTGCTTTGTTCAATTTAAAATATTTCAGTAGATTTGATTTCTTGCTAGGATTGTTTAAGCCATTAGTAGTTAAAGATAATAAAGTTAAATCCATCTTAGGTTATTTAGACTATGTATTTTTTGTTTTATTGTGACTATTAAACATTTTCCTCTGATAACTATAAAGTATATGTTTGAGCTTTTAAAGCTAGTTATCAGTTTTATACTTTGAGTGTTTACCAGTAAAGTAATGTTTTGGCCAGGCATACTAAAAATGTTTTTGTTAAATAAATTTAAATTAATAAATGTTAACAAAACTAGGATCTGCACTAGCCGTGGAGTGAAAATCATTCCTAATCTGATGGATAAACCTAAATCCATCAGATTATCACTCATACTTTGACAATCCAGAACATCTGAGCTCCATAAATTGAATAATCATATGGAGAATATTTGTAATAGGAGTAAGCAATATTTATATTATTTTGAACAGATATAGTACTATTGTAGATTAGACAGAATTCTAATACAATATAAATGTCTACTTATTGTATAAACAATTTATATTTACATGAAAGATAGATGACAAGCAATTCACTCATAGTAAAGTAGGATGTATCATATATAAAACCTCAGTAAAAGATTATAGAACACAGTTATTTAACATATTCACCCTTATTGATGAAGTCTTTCAAAACTTATTACTTAATATAAATAGATGGTAATAATATTTATACCTAATGTTTATAATACAATATAGTTTACTGGATATATCAGAAGTTATATTTAATTGTTTGCCAGCAGTTAAGTAATCACTTTGTTTGTTGCTAACTTACTTAAAACATCAAATTTGTTTTATGTGAACATTGATTTTAATTATCAGTGCATCCCTCTCCCCCCGTTTCCTACACATAAGGATTTTCGTATCTGTCATTTCTTATTATAAAATGAGTGAAATCATAGGTTAAAAACAGCAAATTCACTTATTGCGATTAATGATTACAAGTTCCCTTTCCATATTCATAAATTGCCATTCTATGGAATATACTGAAAGTTTTTAGATTTAAATGGCAACATTCTATTTTGTATAATCAGCAAAGGTTAAACTGAGCGATCATTGTCAATTTAATACTACTTGTTCAGAATTTGATTGTTACATTCTGTGACACTCCTAGTTCAGGCTTCTATTGTTTCCCTTGAACAACTTTATCAGTTTGATGTCATGTATAAAACATTAGTTACCTTGGTGACAGCTTAAATATTATGTATAGTCAAGATGGGTTACAAAACCAAAATTCAAGTTAAAGCAATTATATGACTTGCTATGTACATTTACTTATATGAGAAAATAATCAAGCTTCCCCTTGATGTTCAATATAATGTATGTCATTTATGACAAGTTAAAACAGTAGAGTTATTATACACAAACCCATGTTATTAAACTGAGTGTCTATTGTCAGTTTAATACTATTTGTCAGAATATGATTGTTACATTCTGTGACATTTCTAGTTCAGGCTTTTATTGTTTCTCTTGAACAACTTTGTCAGTTTGATGTCATGTATAAACATTAGTTACCTTGGTAACCACTTAAGTTTTATATATGGTCAAGATGGGTTACAAAAACTACAATTCAAGTTAAAGGAATTACATGACTTGTTATGCAAATGTACTTATATAAGAAAATCATGCTTCCCCTTGATGTTTAATGTAGTGTATGTCATTTATGACAATTTAAGACAGTAGTGTTATTATACACAAGCCCATGTTATTAAATCCTGTCTTTAATATCTAAATTCAGTAGACTGCTTCATCTTATATGATGATTATATATTGTGTCTAGATTTACTAAAATCATACATTACATAACTACTGTGTGATGTTTTTGACTGTTGCTTAGTTATTTGAGAGACCACAAGCAGTAATGATTATTCTAATTATTAGCTCCTTCCAAACATGTTTATACAGTTCATAGACTTTAAATTATGAGACCCTTCTAGTTTTCTATTTGTTATAAGTATACTTCATCCTTACATATGTACATATCAGTACTTCAAGCATGGGCAACAATACCCATCCAGTTTTTGCCAGAATACCATTCAATAGTTCATGTGGTGTGTTTCCAGGCTGTTCTTAAAATATCCAAAACAATATTTGTATTGTTCCATTTTACCAGCCTGTTCCATGCAGTGGCCACTCTGCCAGTGAACCACTCAACACACTTTACATTCCCACAGATATTTCCATGAAGTAAATCTGATGACTTTTTAGCACTTCCCAGCAACCCCAAACACCCCTAGTTTCAGCTATCCCCCTATACCCAACACGTCCGAGCAAGCTCACCTCCCAGACCACTGCAAAGGGTTCTGCACAAGTCCAAGTGCTCTTAGTCTTTCACAATAACACAGACTTCCACTCTTATGTAAGTCCTTAATGTGTTTGTACCAAAATTCATTTTAAATATAAAATTGCTCTTATTATTATTTTTTTTTTTTTTTATCAAGAATCAACTTAATGAGCTAAACAAAGTGTTGGAAGACCATAGATATGTGCACATGTGGTTTAAAACAGCCCTTTATTCTATATATTTTTTTAAAACCAAAAAAATTGCAAATAATCATCTTGGAGGCTCCACAGAGCTGTTAAGCATTATTATCACTCTGTCTCAGTTACCATAGCAACCTGGGAGTGTCTGTTTCTGTTAGTGTGTCTGTGTACTACATACCAGAGGCTCGCGATCCACCTGAAGCAAAGTTTCACTTCACTGCACCTTCAAGCCTAAATTCCTTCCCTTTCACCGAGACAGCAGCCAAGAAAAAAACAGAGAGAAAACAGATAAAAAAACCTCCCAACAAGCCGCCACAACAAGAGAACACATTCTTCCAGCCTTCCCACCTCTCACTCAGCAGATATATAAACAAACTATTCTTTGCCAAAATATCCCAAATCAGAGTTTCATCCACCTACTTCCACTGGATCCAGGCTAAAACACCAAATGTCTCTTCCTAATACACAAGCATCAGTAAACCTCGCTCACAAGCCACAACTCACAGATTCCCAGAGACAAAAACGGCAACATACAACAGTTGCCAGACACAGCTACATCCACACACACCATGTCAGACTTAAACAGCACTCAAAGTGATGATACCTGCCATAATTGATATTAACTATGTTTAGACAGAATAATAATGACATTTGTACTAGCTGCCAGACACGGCTTCTCATCTCATTGACAAAAGGTATTTTTATCTTGGCTGGAAAGGCCAGCTGTGCTTTTATGTTGTTTTGTTTCACCAGTTTTATTATTGGCCAGACTTTTTTCCTTTGTTCTAGTATTCTGGAAGAATAATCATTGTCGAACCTTATCAGGCTTTGATTGTATTTTAAGGGTGATTTTCTCCAAGCAGATTTTAATATTAGTTCCTTGTCCAGAAATGAAAGAAATGTTATCACTATGGATCTAGGTGGAGTATTTGATGAGTTAGAAGCAGGCTTTCTCAGTGCTCCATGCGCCCTTTCAATTCCAAATGAAAGTCCCTCTTTCAAGTCTAAAAATTCAAGAATCCAGGTTGCTAAGAATGAAATAATGTCTTCTCCTTCAGTGTTTTCAGGCAGACCAAAGATCCTTATGTTGTTTCTCCTTTCCCTGTTTTCTAAGTCATCTATTTTGTTAAGCATCCATGTATTCTGTTTAAGCAAAAATTCTTTCTGGAATTCTTCCTCTTTGAGTCTCTCTTCAATGTCATTTAGAGAAGTCTCTATATTTGCTGTTTTTGTATAGTGTTGCTGTAATAGTTCCTTAAGAGTATCAGTCTGTTTCTGAGGATTTAATTTGTGGTTTTATAAGTCATCTTTAAAGCCATCCATCTTCAAAGATAGTTATTGTAAGGTAGATGTCATCAATTGCAGTTCTTTTTTTCAAAGCAGCATCTGGATGAGAATTCCTTGAGTTGTTCATATTTAGCGACTCAATATATCTCCAAGTTACTTCACAGGAAAATGTTTGTATATTTCCACTAAAATTGATATTTATGTAGTTTAGTAGTTTATGTATAGATTTCTGACATTTTAAACTTGAAAATAATAACATTTTCCTATATTATTATACTAGTTTATGGAGGTCTCACAGTTCACTGCTCACAGTTGACCATCTAGGCTCCACTTTCTGTGGTTACATTTTTGAAGTTCAGTACAACTTATAGTTTAATCATAACATATAGTTCTCTTTACATTTATAGATTACATTAATATTTACAATGACATAGAATTATTTACAAAATTCCCTCTAGCTAGGCTGGCAGCCTACACATATCTCCCATCCCTCCCGCCCCTCCGGGAGAACTTAAACCAGTTTTTTAAGTGATCCCTGAAAAACATTGTTTGAGAGGGTTAGGTCTGTCTGAGTATACCTTACCCCATTCCCTGTCTTGAGAGCCCATCTGCACTGGTGTTGCTAATCCCACTGCGGTGCTGCACTGACATATCATATGCTTACAGCCCTAGGCTCCATCTTAGTAACTTGGCATTTGGTTGGCTGGCTCAGTGTAACTATGTTAGGGGATTGTGATCTGTAACTACAGTAAATTTTCTTCCATACAGATAAGGCTAAAGATTCTGCAGTGCCCACACTATGGCTAGACATTCCTTTTCTACAGCTGCATAGCATTCCTCCCTGGGTTGGAGCCTATGACTGAAATAAACCACTGGATGCTCTTCTTCCTCCTCTGAACAAATCTGGCTAAGTACAGTCCCCACTCCATGATTCAAAGCATCCACTTGCACAATTAATTTTTTGCTGTAATCTGGACAGGCTAATAAAGGGGTGCCCTCCCAAAGCTTCTTTAAGCTTCTGGAATGCCTGCTCACATGTTGTGGTCCACACTACCTTATCTGGCCTGTTTTTCCTTGTCAGGTCTGTGAGAGGAGCAGCTATGGTACTATAGCTGGGGACGAACTTTCTCTAGTACCCTGCTGTCCCTAATAATGCCCTCACCTGCATTGTGGTAACAGGTGCAGGCCATGCCTGAATGACTTCCACTTTGGCAGGTTCTGGCCTGATCTTACCACTCCCCACTCTATGTCCCAGGTAGGAGACCTCTGCTATATCCACCTGACAATTCCTCGGCTTAATGGTCAACCCTGCCCTCTGTAGTCTGCCCAGCACCTCCATGACATGTTGAAGGTGCTTTTGCCAGGAATGGCTGTAGATAGCAATATCATCTGGGTAAGCAAGGGCAAACCCTCATGCTAGGATATGATCTACTTGCCTCTGGAAAGTTGCCGGGACATTTTTCATCCCAAAAAGCATCTTTGTGAACTTATACAAGCCAAAAGGAGTCATAAAGACTGACCTCTCTCTAGCACTGGGAGTCAAGGGCACTTGCCGGTAACCCTTGGTAAGATCAATGGGGGGAAGATACTTAGCCCCATCAAGCTGCTCTAAAGCTTCATCTGTCCTAGGCATGGGGTAAGCATCTGACTCGGTGTGACTATCTACTTTCCTGTACTGCACACAGAACCTGGTGCTCCCATCCTTCTTTGGCACCAGCACCACTGGAGAGGCCCAGGGACTGTTGGACTCATGAATTTCCCCTAGTTCCAACATTTCCTGCATCTCCTCCCTCATAGTCTGTTTAACTCTCTCATGCACCCTGTAAGGGGCCTGCCTAATAGGCCTTTGGGGTCATGTATCCACCTGGTGCTGCACCAGGTGGGTGCATCCTGGTTTCCCAGTAAACATGTCCACAAACCCCTGTAACTCCTCTCGGATTTCTCGAACCTGGGTAGGAGATAGCTGCTGGAGCATTGCTTCCCCTTCCACTCAGGTGTAATCCAAGTCTCACTGAGGAGATCAGTCACCAGATCTCCCTCAGACTCCTCCTGCAATCTTCTGCAAATACTCAGCATAAGGGCCACCCTATTGTGGTAAGGTTTCATCACGTTAACATGGTACAATTTCTGCTCCTGCCTCCTGCCTAGCAGTTCCACCATGTAGTTAACATCACTTACCTTTCTAACCACCTTGTAGGGTCCCTCCCAAGCTGCTTGCAGCTTGTTGTGTCTGACAGGAATGAGAGCCATTACCTGCTGCCCTACAGCATACTCTCTAGCTCGAGCATTCCTGTCATACCAGACCTTTTTCTGTTGTTGCTTCTGCCAGGTTCTCCTGGGCCAAGCCCATGATTTCCCTGAACCTTGTCCTGAGGTTTAGGACATATGCCATAACAGACTCCTTGTGGGATTCACACTCATCTTCCCACTCATCATGAATTAAATCTAGAGGCCTCCTCATGCTATGCCCATACAGCAACTGAAAAGGAGAAAAACCTGTGGATTCCTGGGGAACCTCTCATAAGAAAATAACAGATGGGGCAAATACCCTCTTAAACTGGTCTGCAAATGCCTGTAGCATGGACTTGATTGTAGAGTTTAACCTCTCAACAAGACCATTAGTCTAGGGATTGTAGGGGGTGGTCTTTAGGTGCTTCACCCCACAGTACTTCCACAGACAAGCCAGCAGGTCTGACGTGAAATTGGAACCTCTGTCAGTCAGTATTTCTTTTGGGAAACCTACCCTGTTGAAAATCTCTAACAAAGCATTTTCCACCTTTTTTGCCTCAATGGAGGACAAAGCCACTGCCTCAGGGTATCCTGTATCATAATCTACTACCACTAGGATATACATTTTCCCTGTGAAACTTGGGGTACTCAAAGGCCCCAAAATATCCATAGCTACCCACTGAAATGGCTCCTCAGTCACAGGCAAAGGCATAGAAGGAGCTCTCACCTTTTCTCCTGCCTTGCCTACCTTTTGGCACTGCTCACAGGTCATGCAGTACCCTGTTACATCTCTGAAAATTCCAGGCCAATAGAAGTTCTGCATAATATTTCTCTTTGTATGTTGTATGCCCATATGACCTGTAAAGGAAATATCATGGGCTATGAAAAAAGTGCCAGATGGCAGGCTTTAGGTACTACAAACTGTTGTATTCTCTCATCTTCTAGCCCTCGCTCAGAAGTCCACCCTCTATACAGTAACCCTTTGCCCCAGTATACAGATTCCCCCTTCCCTTGAGAATCAGGTGCCTCACTAGCTACCTGCCTCAGGCATTGTAATATAGCATCTGAGAGCTGAGCCTGTCTCAACTCTCTTTTAGTAACCCTTCCCAGCTCCCCTTCCACAGAAAGCCTGGCATCCTCTGACAGTGGTGCATCACTGTCAGCCTGGGTACTACTACTCGCCTCTACCTTTGCAGTGACTCTGTCCAAAGGACCATCAGTATCCACAATCAGCTGTGGCTCACCTTCAGTCTCACTGCTACAGAGTAGCTCCCTCCCTGAAGTAACCACCTCACCAGTACTGGCTGCAAGTGTGCAGTCTGTCTGGGTCTCCCACAGGATACCAGACCCACTTGTCTGTCTCCAAGCCTGACTGCATGCAACTGCATTAACACATGGTACTGCCTCATCAAAATCCTTCCCTAACTGTACATCTGTAGGATAGTAGTTTGGTACCCCTGTTGTCTCAGGACAATCTACTATTGGCATTTTGTCCTTCCCACTTACTGGCTCCCTTAGCTTTAGTTTCTCACCTTGCCTCCATGGACATCTATATGCCACATGGCCCCACTGGTTGAATTCAAAACATTTAACCATAGGTCCTGGGCATGTACCTGGACTAGTGGCTTCCTCTGCTACTGGCAGATTCTGTTGGGGCAGTCTGGACTGCCTACCATGGGTTCCTTTAAACACATGAGCAGCACTGTGTGTCCCTTTCCTGTGCAGTGATGCCCTGCTTGCTAGGTATAGGTCTCCCTTCTTCACCAACTTACATGAAGTAGTACATTGTCTATCAGCTAACCAGATCCTCTTGTCCTCAGACAAAGTGCTAAGGGCTTGGTCCCTAACTGAAAGGTCTGCCTATGAAAATAAGTGCTCAGTTCAGCAACATATTCACACACACTTTCATCTGCCTTGTGACTATGCTCATGAAACTTTTTCCTATAAGTTTCAGGTGTTTGCTTAAAAAATTCTAACAAACAATTCTTTACAGCATTATAGTTAAAACAGTCAATGTCAGATAATTTGGAAAGTACATTTACAACTTTACTGTGAAGTAAGGGGGTCACAAACCGTACCCAGAGCCTTTGGTCAACATCATACTGTTTTCATACCCTCTCAGACGTATGAATGAAACTATCAACATTATCCTCCTCACTAAACTCGGGAAAAAATTTACTGACCTTTTTTGCATCTGGGGTCTGGTTACTCCCGTCTCCATTACCTCCATAACTCTGGCATAGAGTCAGCATCTCCTTTTCATGCTGCCTCTGCCTCTCCTTCTCCACAGCTTCCATTTCCAAACACCCAGCCTTCAACTCAAGTCTCTTTAGATCCAGATGGATTTTAAAGTCCTCTACAGAAAGGTTGAGCTGCCCATTCTCTGAGTGTTGTACATCTCCACGGCCAGTCTGATCATCCTCCTGATTGCTGTTTTCTGATGCAGCTGTGACCAAAGCTGCAATCATGTTTGCCTTAGTCAGGTTTCCATGCACCAGTCCTTTACCCTGGCACATCTCAGTCAACTGGCTCCTTGCCAGCTTACAGTACTCCTCTGTTGACATGCTTGCCTACTCTCACTGACTAACTAAAATAAAATAAATAAAACAATTGTGATCTGAGCTCTGAATATTCACTGCTTGGATGATTTAGAATACAAAAACACTTTCAGTGATCACTTTTCACAAGCTACAGGAATTCAGTGTCCACACTACTACAAGCTAATTGGTATGTGATGTGGCTAACCATCAAAATCAAACAAGTAATATTTGATGTGGATATCGCACCACTGCCAAACAATTAATATGTGATGCCTGTGCATTGTCCCAGTAATCAAGGAGCCTCAATCCTCACCACTAGCACCAGTTAGGGGCATGCACATTGGGAAGGATAACAAGTACACACACACAGTAAAGTACAATTTCCTTTAAGAGCACACAGAGATGACACTCAATCTGTGGCTGGTTTCTCCCTTTCTCTCCAGATCCCCAATAAGACTCTTTGCTGGCACACCTATGGGGTACAGATCTCAGCCTAGTGGTCAAGACAAAACCTCCAGCACCCTCTCTGTCTAACCAGTGCTTTGTGTCCCCACCCAAGTAGCTGACAGACACACACTTTGAGATATTAGTTATATACAACCACACGGACACTCCTGGGCAAGGCTGGCACAGGTTCTCCACCTATGCCCCCTTCTCTCCAGACTATAAGGTACAAATTACTGCCACCAACCACTATTTATCAGCTACTAATAAGGCCCTTACCAAATGGTGTCCAATTTTACTGTGCAATTGTATTATTATGCAATTAGTAAGTGTGACTGAACTTTTAAGGCTTTTGGAGTGGCTTTGTACGGTATCACCAAATACATGCAAGTACTCTAGAGCTTAAATTATCTCTACACAAAACAGCCACAGTTGAAAGGTTTAAAATATTTAGTAATAAATAATAAAAAAACACAAGACATTACTCATCAGTTCAATACAGTACTAATCAAGAGATCCGAAATCACAGGAAAATGCTTTAAAATAATAGTCTAGAATAGTCTGACATAAATATAGAAAACAGCTAGACTAATCTGACTATTTCTATATATCTCTAAGATAAATCACTGTTCTAAATAAATAAATATATTTCTTACAGAGCAAGCAAGTGCTGGTTAGTTGATGTGCTCAGGTTCAGACAAAATCCAAAATGCCATCATTTCTTTCTGTCCTTAAATTGATAACACAGTACTGCTGACTCATTTCAGGTTACATAATTTGTAACAGTTCTGATTTAGTTTCCCAGGCTCACAGTACTTAAAATGTATATACCTTTTTGTAATCTGCCCCTGCCGGAAGCCACAGCAATAAAAATACACTTTTTCATATAAGATCTAGCAAGTATCTCTGTCTTATAACAATAGAAGGTATTTACTGGTCCAGACATCCTGTCTTCGAGTTTGTGATCAAACACAGTTGTAAGATTCCTTACTTAACAGCTTTCCTCTAGCAGGATGCACTGTGGTTACATTTTTGAAGCTCAGTACAACATATAGTTTAATCATAACACATAGTTCTCTTTACATTTGTAGAACAAGCCTGTGGATTACATTAATATTTACAATGACATAGAATTATTTACAAAATTCTGTCTAGCTAGGCTGGCAGCTTTCACAGTTTTGAAAGAACTTGATAAAAATGAAACAATTTTCACAAATGAAAAGGTGTTGTCATAGAGATTTGTAATAAGATCTATAAATGTTTCAGAAAAATTGTATTATCTAAGTACTTTAAACAAATAAAGCCAGTCAAAAGCTCTATTTATATCTAAGTTTATTATTATCAATTCTTTCTTATTTCTAGTAGCTAAATTTACTAAGGTATTTAATCTAATTATATTATCGTGTGCTTTCTTATGTAAAATAAAACTTGTCTGGTCTCCATTTATTAATTTTGGTAGCATTTGATTTAACCTTTTGGCAAGAATGGATATAAATAATTCATAATCAACATTAAGTAAAGATATAGGTCTGTAAGAAGAACAGAGTTCATGGTCTTTGTCTTTTTAAGAATATGAGAAACTAGAGTGTAATAAAACACACCAAAAATCCTGAATAAACTGTATAAATCAAATGATGGTTCCAAATCGCCAAGGAAGATAAAAAAATTCTTTATTCCAACAGTAAATGGTAAGCGCTTTCATCTACCAATATAGACTTCATCAGGTCTATATTGGTAGACGAAAGCACTTACCATTTACTGTGCAATTTTTTTATCTTCCTTGGCGACTTGGAACCATCATTTGATTTAAACTAGAGTGTAATGCCAAGACGGGGAAAAATTAGAGATGCCTTAATCTTTTAAAATCTCTCAATAAGAGACTTACTATATTATCAGTCATTAATTTATATATTTCTGGGATTAACCCATCAGATACTGGTGCCTTATTTGTTTTAATATTACTAATTTGCTCCCTCAGTTCCTTTAACAGAAAAGATTTATCAATATTGTTTTTTGTTCTTTGGTTAATTTTTGTTGTATGTTATTTTTTTAAAGTTATCTGTGGTATCAATATTTTCTAAAGTTATTATATTATTGCTAATATTCTTATAATGACATCTAAAACATTCTAATGTATCATTTAGGTCAGTTTCTTCTTTAACTTCCACCCTTGTTTAAATTTTATTTCTCTGATATAATTTGTATTAACCTTTTTTACATCTGATGGCTCGTTTATGTAGACTGTTAGGATTAATTGAGTATGAACAACATTTCCATTTTTCTATCTGTATTGATATTATATGTTGTAGATTGTCTAGGTATTCTTAATTAATGTTTTAACTTTGAGTTTATACTGTCATCATTAGGCTTCATATTAAGTTTTACTTTATCTATTTTTATATTGTAAAGTCTTCAATTCTTTATCCCATTCCCTCCTTTTGTAAAAATAAAAATATTAAATTTTACATATAAATATGCTTGTAATGTATCCCATAGAATAATTTCTGACACTTCATCATTATCATTAATTTCCATAAATTAATTAATTTATGAACTAATCTTTAAAGTATTTTAATTGTGTTATATAAGTTAGAATTCTCTGGTTATAGGTTAAATTATTAGATTTTAAGGTGATGAATTTATAGCATTGTGATTAGATAAGGGGCAAGATATTAGTACTTATTGAGTTTTAGAATATAAACCATTTTAAATGAAAACTTTATCAGTGTTAATTTGGGTACCAAATCTGAATGAGTAACGTGTATGATGTAATGAACTAGTAATTTTCAAATCATATAAATCAGGCATATTTAAATCATTAACAATTTTTTTTAATGTTTTGCAGTTGATATTAATTTTGGAGCTTGTCTATTAGCAGTATCTCTGTCAGATAATAAATAATTAAAATCTCCTGCAATTATTAATTCACTCTTAGCATATACAGTAATGACATCAAGCATTTTCTTAACAATTTTCGCTCCAATATGTATTTACTAATGTATAACATTGTTAATTTCAACTACAATCAACACCAGCATACCATCATATTAAGAGTACGTATGTATGATTTTAAGTTTTGGTAATGTATTTTTTTAGAGAATCAGTGTGCCTCTCCTTTTTGATTTGAAATATGAACTTGCTAATATAGTATAATCCTTAAATAATATTTTATCTATATCTTTATTAATTATATGTATTTCTTGCAGAAAGATTAAATATTTATTTAAACTGCTTCTTTTTAAAGGACTATTAATACCATTAACATTTAGTGAAAGATAATTATGCATAGACATGTAAGAAAGAGAATATTATAAATCTAGAGGTTAATGGCTTGTCACAAGGAAAATAAACTGAATTACTTTGAAAGATTGCTGTGGGCAAAAAAGGTAAGGTTAATATTAGACATTTAAATTTAACATTTAAAACATCGATCATGGAATTAAACATTCCTGGTTGGAAGAATAAACCATCCAAACCAATCCATATCAATGCAATGAGAAAACAAAAGCAGCCATATGCTACTGCTTCCTAAAATAAATCACTATTTGTAAACAATAAATGAATGCATACTCATAGATAACTATGTATCACCACAACCCAATAAACAAATACATTTTAAACTACATTATGACCATAATAGCTTAAACATTAATTATGTGCATATAGGAGAAAAACATATGAACTAAATTTTGCATATCAGAGCCACATTCTAGTATCCTGCTATTATATTTATAATATAAGCATTGTTGTACCTTCAAAAATATATAAATGAATCAGCAGTCACCTTCACCAATGTTATATAATCAACCATTTAATATTGTGATTTGTTTATTACTGTCTTCTCTAGCTTTCTATCTGTTTCCATGATTCTCCTAATCTCTATAATATCTAGGTGTGTTTTTCTAATTAAAATTATATATAACATTAATAGTAATGATTCTAATTTATGTAAGTATGCATATGTAATACGTTTGTATATTAGTATTTCACATTAGTATTCAATAGCATGTATTTTTATAATTATAAAAATTAGAATAACATTTATATTACATTATTTAATCTATAATATCAGGATGAAAGGTAACTTTAAGTGAAGCCATGATACAGTTAAGGGTACCAAGGTCCATACCAGCAGGGCAAAACTCCCCCAAAAGGGCCCTAAGACATCCCCAATCCCACAGGCCACAATGACACCCATCGAAACATGACCAACTATTTCATTCCAAAAACATGACAGTTAAGTATAAGATGCATATGTCCAGATCGTGCATTTTACAAATAATATGTTGCATCAGTTCCTTGTTTCTCATTTCAAGCTTTTCTTGTTTAAAACTTGTCAAGTAACAATGAATTCCACATGTTATTATTCCATCTCATCTCCATCACTGCTAGAGACTCTGAAACAATTTTGCTATTAACAAAACTAGAATGCTCAACTTAGTTATATTTCAACAAATGTTCCCACAGCCCATGAACTCAGAGTCACCCCAAGACACCCCAAGGGAAGCCCATCCAACCAGCACACACCCAAGCAAACTCATCTACACCACAATCACACTCATCTCCTCTGTCATTCTTTATTTCCCTGAAAAAATCTTTACTATGTCTATAAATTGGCATGCAACAACAATAAATGCAGTAGAATATATAGGCCATGACTTGCATACTGTTGCATGCAGCACTTTAAAGAAGAAGAGAAAGAAAATAATAATAGAAGGAAATATTAATTAAAACATGTATATAACAAAGAACTTCATTTTTTGCTGATATCAACTTATGTATTTTAGAAACTGTAAACTGTTTTTGTTATTTGTCCATTAACAAATGGAAATTACCTGTCTCAGATTACTTAAACAATAAGGCTATAACATTTATTTACTGGGTGGCAGAAGCAGATTAAATAATCATTCTATTGCTAAAGAAGCATCTCTATTACATAGAACTTATGCAATCTATCATTTTCCACATTCTATTATTAAAGAAGCAACTCTTATTATAAATATTTTATACAATCTATTATTTTTCAAATAGTCTTTGATATATACTTGAATAACCATGTTAATATAAGCATAGAACATTTTCCAAAAAGTTCTTGATATACAATTTGAATAACCATTTAAATACAGGCAGAAATCATCAGTTATGTATTTAATGCTGAAACTAGTGAAATTTTTCCTGTCTCCCCTTCAGAATATTGTACAGAATATATCTTAATAAACTTGAAATAACATACCGTATTTATTTACAGTACAGAGGGACTTTCCAGTTTTAATCATCTATTAGTCCACATCATAGATTCAGTCATCAACCTTTTTCCTGTTTAAACCAGGTCAAGTTTGAGATGATGTATTACACACACACACACACACACACACACACACACACACACACACACACACACACACACACACACACACACACACATAATGTTCAAATAGCATGTGCAAGCTATATTAGCTGACTGGTAGCTCAAGCTAGAAAAAAAAATTTTTTTTACACAGGAATTTCATTTTAAAGCAGAAAAGTAACAGATGAAGGGCACAGAGAGGTTGTCTGTCCTCTTTTAAAAAAAGCTTGTGGCCATCTTGTCCATGTTAGACAATAATATACATAAAGAAAAAGCATTAAATCTGATAAATTAGTCAGTGAGCTAATATAGGAGCACTTTATATAATTCAAAACCCTCCATATGTTCTCCTAAATGGCCGCAAAATCAGAAAATGAATTATGGAGAAGCTCATAGTATATAAGCACAAAACCAAACCCCAAAAATACAAGTTATGACAATAAATCATAGCAGCAACTATATCACAAAAACCAAAAGGAACCACTGCAACCATACCACTGTGAATGCTTCCTTTTGTTTTCAGTCAAGGAAATACAAGTGTGTCAAAAACTTTAAATGGAAAACATATATATCCTTATATTAATTATGTATGTGGCTCTACATATAATTGTTTAAGTAGTAAGAATATTTAAAACAATATTAAAATTTTCTCCTCTCTCTTTTTTAATCAATAAGCATATAAACAATTAATGCAATATCAAAATACGAAATAAATAGTAAAAGATAAACATTTACCTTATATTCTGACTACAAGGATGCAGTTTAAAGTTAATAATAAGAAACCACCAGGTTAGATGAATAAATAGTATATTTCTTTTCTCTCATTTTTTAGCTTTTTATCTCTTAGAGTGCAACCATTTTAGTTGCATGTCTTTTTAAACTAGTACTTGACAAATCCATGTATTCAATTTTATCTAATAATTTGTTTTTCTTTGTGTATTTTAATGCTTCATCCAAAGTATTAAAAATTTCTGACCATCTGGAAGAAAAATCTTAATTTTGGCAGGGAAGACTAGTTGACCTTTTATATCTAGTTTATTTAATCATCTGATAAATGGAACAGCTTTGCTTCTTCTAATGGGGTATAACTAATGGAGTATAATCATTGTCAAATCTGATGACACTATATTTTAGTTTAATTGGATAGTTAGTCCAGGCTGACTTCAATTATTAAGTCTTTGCCTTGACTAGACAGGAACTTAATTATGGATCAGGATATAGGTGTATTTTTTCTTTAATGAAGATGTTGAAAGGGACCTATGTTCTCTCTCAATACCCAAGGAGAGAGCTTCTGGCAGATTAAGAGCTTTAGGTAACTAATTGTTTATAAATGTATTATATTGTCCCCTTCTTTTTCCTGGGATTCCATAAATTCTGATATAATTTCTTCGAGATTTGCTTTAAAGATCTATTTTTTTCCAGCAACATAGTATTTTGTTTTATGAAAATCTCTTGGTGGTTTTCATTTTCTGTCAGTTTTCCATGTAAGTCATTCACTGCTTCCTCAGTTGTAGAGATCTGTGTAGATTGTTGTTTTAAGACTTCATTTAATATATCCATTTGTTTTTTACAGTCCTCTTTTATGTAGTCCATTTTAATTTCCAGTTTATCCAGCTTAATAAAGAGTTCTTGAACACTCCCTACAATAGTTTGTAGTTCCTTTTTATGGAGTTTTCTTATAGATTCACGTTTGAGTAGCTCATACTGTATTTATAATCAGAAATAACACTGACAGGAAAAAGTAAAAAAAAAATGTCTGCAGACTCAGTTCCCCCTCTCAAAAAAGTTATTAGGGTTAGTTAATAAAACTTAGATTTTGTGTAAAAAATCAGGTTTTTGATGAATTAATTTAATGAAATGTTGTCAGAATAAATAATAAGAAACAGAGAAAAAGCTTTGTGCTGCTAATCAGTCACCAACTTGGCCAAGTATTCAGCTGTGACTCTTTTATTGCATGCGGTTGTCAATGTGGAGCTTTTCTCCCCAGGCCTCCACTGAAAATTGGCTCATTTCAGCCCATTGGACCATTCTGGTAAACAAATGCAAATAAATTAATAAATAAGGAATTTGAAATGACAGAGGTTGTTATTGTTAACACCAAACTGACTTGACAAGCCATTGAAAGCTTCTCATGTGAAGTCTGGCTAAGGGAAAGATAAGAATAATAGTGACCATAAACCCTTAGAATTCTGATAT
This sequence comes from Protopterus annectens, assembly GCF_019279795.1. Lineage (NCBI taxonomy): Eukaryota > Metazoa > Chordata > Ceratodontiformes > Protopteridae > Protopterus > Protopterus annectens. Next base: position 515,752,227 of record NC_056748.1, on the reverse strand, counting down.
AGTCTCTGGCAGATGCCTGAGACTGGTTTGAAAATATCAGAGAATTTCCTTTTTGTCTTCAGAAATTAATGTTACCATACGTGTTGCATCTAGAAGACATGTCATCATAAGTGTTGTATCCAGAAGACATCTTAGAAACACTATCTTGTGAGATGGAATGAGAGATTTATTTCTGTTTACCTGAAATCCCAGGCAAAAACATAGATTAACTGAAAAAAATCTGCCTGAAATTGCTGTTGACTGGAATGTGATGGCAGGCATCTTTTAAATCCAATGTTACCAGAAAAATGGAAGGAGGGGGTAACATAGACTGCAAAGAAACATTTTAAATTTTGTAATTAAGCTATGAAGGCTCAGAAAAGAAAGGTCCAGGATATGTCTCCAATTCTTTTCTCTCCTTGGCACAAGAAAAAATCTTGAATCAAATCCTTTTCTTCTTGTTCTGGGGGAACAGGTTCCATTAACCTATGAGAAATCATCATCAGAACAGGCGTGAATGTGGCAATTTGATTTGTGGAAAGTGAATGAATTAACTGAAGAAAGTATTGCCACTTCTAGTTGTAAGCTTTTAGAATGATTTTCTAAACCCAAATCTCTAACCCTGGGATTCAATAAACTCTGCACAAGAATATGACTATTCTTGCATGGAGTGGTTTGTATCCATATAGCACAGCAGTGAGCCTTGCATATTCATGAAGGCGCACTGCTGTTCAACTTATACAGACATGAACCATGAATGAGTGCAGGGGGCATGTTCAAGTAGTGCACGGACATTGAACACACCCCCTGCACTCAGAAAGTGCCATACAGCACTTTCTAATAGCATCTGGCATGATATTAGAGAATTACTCAAAATACACAAAACATGGAAACTTGTCAGTAACACTCCAAAAATTAGTAACTTCTAATGATGACATGAGTCTGAGAAAAAATATACTCTCCACACTTTATTTAAGCTCCAAAACATCCAGCTTTTCATCGGTTTACCTAACCAACTTCATCAGAACACACGTCACTAGTCTACTATACCCTTTATAATTTAAAAATAACCATGTGGTTAATTGATATCGTAGAAACGTGTTTGCAATCTATTTAAAAACAGTTGACAAAGATATATAAAACATAAAACAAAAAAATAAACATAAAAACAATTTGCATATTCGAGAATTAACTCTAATATTATGCCAGTATTTCAGTGCCCATTGACACTCTAATGAAATAATGATCAATTCAGTGTCTGTGGATACTGAAATAAATACGGCATCAGGAAAACAATGCAGGGGGTGTGTGACATGTTCTGTGACACACACCCTGCATTGTAAAAGTGCCGTGCGACACCTCCACAACCTGCTAAAGCAGGAAATGTGTGCAACTGCAAAAATAATGTGGGATAAATCCCTGAAAAGGGACACAACATATATATTGCCCAACAAATGTAGAAATTTAATAGCAAACAAGTCATGCATTAGCATGAATCACTGAAGGACAGAGGTCTGAAAGCAAATGTACACCAATATTCCCTGACAGCAATCCATGTGGACAAAGGTACAAATAATGAGGGAAAAAGCAATAAACTAGAGGCACCTCTGAAAAATTGCCCTCATACACATAGAAAGTTGATAGAAAACAGGATATGTATTAGCAGGAGTGCCTGAAGGATAGAAGCCTGAAAGCCATATGAATGCCACTATTTCCTGATTGCAGTCCTTAATGACTGTCAGAAAAACACAAAACTCCTTATATAACATAATAATATAATAATAATATTATATATTTTTTCTAGGGTAAGGAATGTTTAAGCATCGCTAAGCAGGTGTGCGTGTTACGGCCCACTGCTTACCTGAGCTTAAACATCCCATAGGAGATAAATACAGATATACAGATGGCATTTATAAGCAAGATAGTGTAGTGGTTAGAGTCCTGGCTTTTATATGCAGGCATTCCTGGTTCAAGTACCAAGACAGGCAGCTTCTTTTTCTATAGGATAGTAGTGTTAAATTTATTTTTGTAAACTTAAATTATGTAGCAACTGTTTTTGCCAACCAGGGTAGTGTAGCTGGTGTACAATGTAAGTATGAGTACATATAACATGTGAAACCACCCATGTACACACAAGTGCCCCATTCAGTATAGTCTCATCCCTTGTCAGTGTAAGGAAAGCACATAGAGGGATGTCATGTCAAGTATATCATATACACTTAAATGAAAGCAGTCCTGTGCTATATTAAAAAAATTAAAAATGAGCAATGGTTAGAAATGCTCAACTATGCTTAGCAAGTGTAACCATTGCTAAGACATGAATGCTAAACAGCAGGTAGCTCAGCTAAGTGGATTTGCACACCGTTAAACACTGCTCAAAAACTTTTCATTTAAGCCGTGTTAAAACCAGCTCAGCGGATTTGTGCACTACTTAGCAGAGATTAACTTTCAAAAAGGTCCAATGACAGCAAAGGGTGGGAATATTGCACTATTTAAATAGGGCAGGTGGGAATACAGCCATAACCAGTTGTAGCTGATAATTGCAGGCACAATGGCTGGCGTAGGTGAGGGTGTGCGCTTTCAGGTACAGTGCTGGGCCATCCAGGAGTCCAGGGTCATGTTTGGAGTCCTACTGAAAGACCATGAGGAGAGACTGCTGCAGGGCCAGTACCAAGGCTCACAATATGAATTGGAGGCCTGGGACTGTCTTGCACATGATCTCACCAGTGCTACTGGCATCTCTTGAACTGGTGAGCAGATCCAGCACCATTTTACTGATCTCAAGCATAGGAAGAGGGAGCTCTTGGACCAGTGGATCTAAGACACATGGACACAGAATGTCCCAACAGTATGTAAATATCAGTATCAATTATTGTTTACTAAAGTCCAGCCTGAGTATGTGATCGACAGGTATGCATAAATGTGTTTATCTCCCATACAGCTGCAGATGAGAGGGCTATGAACATGGATGCCCATGCCAACAGGTTGTTAAGACTGCACTGGGAGGCTGGTGAGTACACATCAAGCTTGCAGTACATAGGCCAAATAATACAAAGGTGTAGATTGTCTACTGCCAGTAGGTCAAGTGTCTACTGTGTGTAATGAATAAACCACATTAGCTAGACTAATAATGATATACAGGATATCTATTAATAAAAGTGTGAGTACCCTTTAATAAAATTACAAAGACCAAACTGCTGTGTTTACTGTGGCATGTTGTGGTAGGAATATAAATGTGTGCAGGTTCTGCACAGCAACTATGGGTCTGACAACATGAATTAAATGAGGCTCATCTGAGAAAGATTGTGGAGCTGTAAAATAGGATATTAAACTACATGAAAGGTTCCATGCACCAAGATCTGAACTCTGAATAGTAATGTGTAAAGTATTTTACTGTACCCCCTACAACTGCCATGTATTAACCATTGCTCTCCAGATTGTAATATCCAAAGTATTAATACACAGTTCAAGAACTATCTGCCATGCATGAATGTCAGAATTACAAGGTTAGATAATTCAAACCAGGGAGTATTAGGCATAAAACAGTCAAGCAAGGGATAGCAGCTCCTCAGTAGCTCATAGTGATGACACACAACCTTGGTGTACATTTATGCACAAACAGACACGGTTCGAATCCTGGGAGTGGTAATAAGCTGTATGCATATTTTCAACCAAGAATATATGAATATGTGTAGAAACAGTCATGTAGTGTTAACAGAAATTTCTTCCACAGGTCTGCCAGGTAAGGAAATGTTAGTAGTAGCTGTAAGAAGGCTTTACTAATCCACTGTGTACAACACTTCCACTGTCCAACCCCATGGGTAGATGTAAAGTGAAGTCAGACCTGGAGAGTAACGAGTACAGTAATGATCAGTGCAGTTGTGAAATACTGAAGCCTGTACAGCTGTTAATTGACTTCCCTCTCTCTCCCCCACCCCTATATGAATCAATAATAAATACACATATTCAATGGGTATGTTTTCTGTAAACCTACTGTTGGGACATGTGTCCTATTGTTCTACAAATATTGAAATGTGTGAATATTAATGAATCTCATTCAAATACTATCATTGGTGGCCTGTTGATGTCAAGGTAACTTGCATGACATTACAAAGTTTACTGTGGTTCAATTTCTGCATGTGTTCTGCTTGCTATGCAACTGTTTCAGACCTGTTTTATGGGCTCAATTAGAACACCCATGTATGTTATAACTAATATTGAAATGTGTTGTTTATGACTAACCATCATATTTTGTAAAACCTCAACACTATAGCACATCTGGGAAGGCAGATCCTGATGGCTCCACCTGTCCTGCCTCATCTGGCCATGGCATCAGGCCCCAGCACATCTGGGACCCAACCTGAGACCTCTTCGTCTGCTGGCCCTGCACCACCTTTGGGTGGAATCACCTCAGGGGAAAGGGCTTGTCTCCCCCTGGGAGCAGACATGGACAGAAACCTCTCACCAGTAGTCAGGTCTGGGGTTTGGTGTGTAGTGCCTTACAGAAAGCGTTTGGTGGTCAGCTGTGCAAAATTGAGGGCTGCTTAGCACATCTTGAGGGTTAGCCTGCCCCTCCTGTCCAGTCACCAGCACAGCCACCTTTGGGGCTGTGAAAGTACAGTGGTCACTGTCCATGGGTGGGGACCTCAGTCCCACTGTATCCATTTGGGGGCTCATGGGTATCCAGTTAACAGCTACTCTCCTTGTTCAAGGTGTTTACCACCCACATGTGTTATATCCCAGCCCTGTCTGCTGTCTTGTCTGTCTTGTTTGTCTTCCTACCCAACTTACCTCCCCAATTTTACCTATTATCCTTTCCCAACATCCCACTCTCACCTTAAAAAATTGGGCATCTGTTCCCCCCAAAAAATTATGCCCCATACATAGCTGTCCGTTTTGCACGTATCCACTGAACACATGTAATCTGATCCAATTGGCTTGACAACACATTGCTGTTGTCCTTACCCCTATCTCTGGGGTTTGAGTGTCCAAATTCACCTCCAAAGTCTGTAAAAATGCACAGGTGTTGCTGTATAAGAAACTGACACCTATGGACCTTCCCTACACCCATCCTGCACATCCCTAGCTATCTTTCATATTGTTTTTCCCTCTGCATGCCCCTTTTCCACAACTTTCCTATCACCCCTTTTTCTTTTCTTTTAACAAATATAGAGCAGGTGTAAGCAGGAGTAAGGAGTATTAAGTAGGAGTAAGCAAGTTTGCACAATGCTAAGTGAAGCGAACACAAATTAAGCATATATGCATTTAACCATGTGTTGGCATCACTTACAATCATGTAAACCTGTGCAAACCCACTTACAACTCTTAAAACTGCTAGAATCACTCTGTTTCCATTAGCCACTGTTCTGCCTAGCAACAAAATAATCAGTGCTGCCAAGCCTCAAACCAAGGGCCCTGTACACCATAGTCAGTGCAATTTACCACTACACCATTTGAGTCATAATGAGATTTGATGCTTTTTCAAACATATGCAATAGAGTCATTCAACAGTAGGGAAAAGATTATGTAGAATCAGTCCAGTTTTGTATATAATACACACAGACATATATATATATATATATATATATATATATATATATATATATATATATATATATATATATACACAAAATATATACATAATATGAATAGAGATAAACATATATAAAAAAATATATATATATATATATATATATATATATATATATATATATATATATATATATATATATATATACATATATGTATATATATGCTCATAACATGTAGTGGAGTTATACCTCAGAACCATACCTCACAACCTCTTAGTGCAAGGAATCTGGCCAAAGGCTGTCCAAATGGGGGGACAATGAGCCAAAACTAGGGACATATATTTTAAATATTGCTCTTATAAATATAGAATGTTGCCAGAGTGACAGGGTTTGTTTCAGCATACATGTTCTGAAGGATGTGAGGTTTGAAACTGAAATGTAAATCATAATTTGCTGTCAGAAATCCTCAGATTAGCACAATGATTTACCAGGGATATAAAATAATGACTCTGTGGAACAGACCACAAATATGAGGAATACGCCTGGACATTCTGCAACAATGGCCAGTTGAAAGGTATACTCAGAACCCCTTAGTGCAATGAATCTGGACCAAGCCTGACAAAGTTGGGGGAGAAAGCCATGAAAATAAGGGCATATCTGAACTACTGTAGTACATACATACATACACACATACAAATGTTTCAAGCACAGGCATTAAAACCCTTCTAGCTTTCCAATATGCCAAAACACTTGTTCCCATAATAAATGTCCAGGCTGTTCTTAAAAATATCTAAACTAGTACTTGCTTTACTGTAATTTGGTAGTCTGTTCCAAGCATCAGCTACTCTGTCAGAAAACCAGTTAGTACACTTCTCAATCCTATAGAATCTTCTACATAGGTTATCTGATGATTCTCTAGTAACTTTTGATAACTTCAAACATTCCCAGAGGTAGTTGTCCCTAAATGCCCTATATACCTGAATGATCTTCTCTTAAATATCTGTAAGAGTCACTGTACAAGTTCAGATATTTTAATCTTTCATAATAACTTAGATTTTCACATCCATGGATGTCCTTAGTATATTTCCACTGTATTCTTTCCAGTTTATTCATGCTTGTTTTCCTATAGAGTTTCCATATTGTTATTCCATACTCAAGTTCGGGTCTAATGTAACTAACAACCAATGACTTCATTATGTTTGATTTTCTAGACTTTAGAAATCTTTTTATACAACCTAAAGTTCTATAACTATCATTAACCAATTGGTTGATATGATTAGAAAAATTCATAGCTGAATCTACCCATATACCCAGGTCCTTAAATGAGTCTACAGTTTCAATCACTGTGTGCTGTATTAAATATTCACCTTTCAGTTTATGTCTCCCAAATCTCATATGCTTAGTTTTTGATGTATTTATCAACATATTATTTCCTGTGCCCAAATGGTTATAGTATTTAAGCTGACACAGTTGCTGCAGTAACTCTCATGTCTGACCTAACATATATTGACTGAAATAGCACAAGTCCAACACTTAATTACTAATCACTAGTTAGTGACGGAAATCCTCACATCATCCCACTTATGTGTGAGAAATACACAGCACTTATGGGGGCCAGGAAACAGTACATCCTACAAATATCTGAACATAACTTCACATTAGGGAAGCTACATTCTGCTGCTAAACATGTCACCAAGCACCGTCCAAACTACAGTCAGATTGACACAAGACTGTCCCAAATCTGCTATGGGGAATTACACATGTATTGGCAAATATAGCAGGCACTACAAGGATATAACAGCACTGAAAAACAGAAACCAGTATGAAAGTGCATACCCACAACCAATTCTGCCACAGACACAGTGACATACCAGTAATCCAAAGGAACAGTATAGTATAAGGACTGTGTGAACAAAAACATCTCAACATGTTTGCCACTCACTCACTACCAATACATATACTGGCCCAATTCACAGTGTAGTATGATGCCTGACCATGGTATGGGACATGCCTCAGTCTGCCCCTGCAAATATATACAGCAGATAGACCACCAGAAACTGGAGCAGCATGCACAGGCAGATAGAAAAGTAGCCATAACACATACATCTACCCCCTCCCTACACAGGCCAAATAACACTGACACGCTACACTGCTACACAATCATGACAGTCTGTCAACAATTGCCAGAAATACACAGACCTCTCAACTGTTCAGAGTCCCACTGAATGTCCAAGCCTTGTCTTCATATATAAGGCCTCTTTCACGTAACATGTCTGGCAGTTTCATACATCACTGGGATGGTATCAGGAATGAAGGCACTAAATAATGATATACACTACCTATCACCCTCTTACTGCATAACATCTGGACAAAGCCTGACATACTTGGGGGACAGTGGCCCAAAAATAGGGGCATATGTGAAATATTGTTGTTATAAACTGAGACATTTGCTGTTGTAACAGGATTTGTTGTAACATATCTATTACAACAGTATGATGGTGCAGTGGTGCAGTGGTTCAGTGGTTGCATTGTCACCTCACAACAAGTGGTTCTCTGGTTTGATTCTCGGCTAGGGTCCCTTTTCTGTGGAGTCTGCATGCCCTCCCTGTATTCATGTGGATTTTTCTCTGGGTGCTCTGGTTTCCTCCCACATTACAAACACATTTGTCTGGAGTGTTTCTCCCTGGGTCTCTGCTGAAAATTGGCTTTGTTCCAAGTTGGACTTTCTTGGTAAGCAAATAAAAAAATAAATATTTTTTCTGAGGGATATGAAGTCAGAAACACAAATGGATGATATCATTTACTGACTGCAATCCCCACAGTATGCTACTGCTTTTCCAAAGACAAAAAATGTCTGAGGAACACACCAAACATGAGAGTCCAAAATCTGACCATTCTGCAGATAACCATACAGTTGAGAGTTATGTCAACCACATAACAACTGTCAGACGTAAAATCTTGTAAGAGGTATTTCCAACTACCCTCTGTGATGCTGTTGTTCACACATCTCCGTGAAGACCTCCTCACAGGCAAGGAAAAGGGGCAATGTCCACATGAAGTAATCAATTATAGGAGTGTGTTGCCATGCTATTGGCTGTTCTGCATGCAGTTAGCAAGTGGGGGACACTAATTGGTGCACAGGCCATCAGCTGCTCATGATCATTCCCTACAAAAGGCAAGCTGCTGCCTATGCAAACAGATGTATACCCTCCATCTGGGAGAGAGAGAGTGAGAGAGAGAGAGAGAGAGAGAGAGACCAATAAACCAAGCTACACATACTGGAATAAAACCAAACATACTTTGGGGAAAAAAGGCATGTCAAACAAGTAAGCATGTAATAGAATGCAGTAGGGGGTTTGTAATAATGGGAACTAGGAAGTTTAACAAATATGTCTCAACAAGACTTGCTGTATCGATATATTGCTGATCAGAACCTAGGGCCATAGCAACTGGGTTTGTTTACAGTGACATATATCACAGCTCTGTCCCCTGAGTCACCACAGGAAATGATGGCTCACATATGACTACTACTGGAATGTGTGTTGAACAATACTGACTGTGACACTGCTAGGCCAGCTACTGGGATGATGTAGATATCCACATGTTAATTGTGAATACAACTATGATATACATGTCTGTCACAGAAATGTGAGAGACTTATACAGGGTATTTGCATAGTGAAATACTGTTGCAGATATGTGTGTTGAACTGCATGTGATATACTGAGCTCATACCATTCAACTGTCCAGTGTTATGCACACTGACCATATGTGTACCTCATATTTGTAGTCATTGACTCATAGAGTTATGTTATGCCTGGCAAATCATTGGCAACCTGTGAAGACTGACATTAAAACATCTCCTTCTCTTTCTTTTGGCTGTTCCCGTTAGGGGTCACCACAACGGATCATCTGTCTCCATTTCCTCCTGTCCTCTGCATCTTGCTCTGTCACACCAACCACCTGCATGTCCTCTATCACCATATCCATCACCTTATCTTAGGCCTTCCTCTTTTCCTCTTACCTGGCAGCTCCATCCTTAGCATCCTTTTCCCAATATACTCAGCATCCCTCCTCAGCACATGTCCAAACATACATAATCATAGGCTCATAGGTTCATAGGTTCATACTAGGCTATCTGCCCTAGGGAATTTACAAGCCTAGCCCAGAGTTCTGTGGCTTTCGCCACCCCTTTAGTTTAAAGGATACTATGCCCGTTATTTTGCTGTGCCTCTGTCAAGCAGTGACACCGAGGTTATCCCTGGGGTATACCTGCGATCTCCCATCCATTGGTCAAGATTCCTCTTGAACATGGCCAGCGAGGTGCTCTGCCTCACATGTACTGGGATTTTGTTCCACAGCATAGGGAGTCTCTGGGTGATGAATCTGTCCCTCCAGCATGTCCTATTAATAGCTGTGTTGAGGTTTAAGTCACTTGCCCTTGTAGTTCTGATGGATTTAGATTTTTTGAGGTGAAGCATGTTCATTAATTCCGGGTTGGACATGGCCTTGTATGTCAAGCACAGGTCACCTCTGAGCAGACGGTAAGTGACTGAATAGAGCTGGAGTTCCTTCAGTTGGGCAGCATAAGACATATTTTTGAGACCCTTTATCCTTTTGGTGAGGAACTTTTGGGGCCTTTCCAATTGCTGCAGGTGTCGGGTCAGGTACATTCCGAATGAGGCACTGTACTCAATCATTGGTCTGATGAGTGATGAGTAGAGGGGAACGATGACCTCCCTTGATCTAGATGTGAATCCCTTCATGATCAGGTGGGCAATGTAGAAGGTCTTCCTAACTACTTTGGCAACGTGAGTGTCAAATGAAAGGTTACTGTCAACCTGGGTCCCCAGATCCCTGATAACCTCTTCTGTGCTTAGTGGATTGCCACCTATATGGTAACTAGGGGTAACCTTGTTTTTCCCGAAGGGTATGACTATGCATTTTTTGGCGTTTAACTTTAGGCCATGGTTCTGGCACCAGTTATCCATTTCTATGAGACCCTTCTGAAGGATGTCTGTGTCAGATGGGTTTTCAACTATGGTGCCCAGTTTGCAGTCATCTGCAAACTTTGTCAGCCATAATCCTCCTGTATTTGCTTGTACTTCTGAAAAGTAGATGCCGAACAAAAGTGGGCCCAGGACTGAGCCCTGTGGGACACCACTTGTGACAGGCTTGGAGTCTGACATGGCACCAGCAACTCTGACCCTGTGGGTTCTGTCACTTAACCAGTTTGCAACCCATCTAGTGATGTATGGGTTTACATTTAAGCTGGAGAGTTTTTCAATGATCCCCGAGTGGGGTATTGTGTCGAAAGCCTTTGCCAGGTCAAGGTAGGCTGTGTGGACTGCCTTGCCCTCATCAATGGCCTTGGTGACTGTTTTGAAGAAGTCAACCAGGTTTAAAAGGCATGATCTGCCCTTGACAAAGCCAAACTGGGTTGGATCCAAAGTCTGCAAGTCCCCTATATCTTTATTTATGAGTTCCATTATGATCCTCTCCATAGCTTTGCAGACCAGGCTTGTCAGGCTGATGGGACGGTAGTTTCCGGGGTCGGTGGAGGCACCTCCTTTATGAAGTGGGACCACCGTTGCCGTACACCACTCCTTGGGTATGTATCCTGAGGTGAGGCTAAGATTAAACAGCTGCCCTAGCTGCGGGTTTAATTCCTCATTGAGTTCATGGAGCACACAACCGGGGACACCATCTGGTCCCATGGATGCTGTGTTTTTTGCCTTAGAGAGAGCAGTTCTCACCTGAGCATTTGAGATGTTTGGGGGACTACAATCCTCTGGTATAGATATCTCTCCTTTTGGGGGGGAGGGGGGAATTTGCACTGAACCTGTCAGCCAGTATGTTGGCAATGTCTGTAGGTTCAGTGATTTTTACGTCATTTTGAACTAATTCTGAGCATATCTGGGAGTTTCCTCCCAGGTCTCTAACATAGCTAAAAAAGGCTTTATGATTGTCTTTTGAGTCCTTAGCGATTTTTCTCTCAAAATTTGTCTTGGATGCTTTTATGAGAGATCTCAGTTTTTTACTTATAATGATCAGGGGTGTCTTCCCTTTTACGGATTTTGCTCTATCTTGTAGTAGCTTCTTCCTTTTGTTGTACAGCTTGTTTATGGCTGGGGTCCACCAGACTGGACGCTTGCCTTTGGTACAAAGAGTCTTTGTTTTGTTTGGGATTGCCTGGTCCATGCAGTCCTGGAGGTGCTGGTAGAAGGCATTTGTAAGTGATTCAGCGGTTTGAGTAATGGTTTCCGCTGGCTCGGGGGACTTGAAAGAGACCACACCAGTCTTTAGGAGTGTGAAGTCGGCTTTTGAGAAGTTCTTCACTGTGGTCGTTTTTATCTGGGGTGGGGGTGGGATGTGGACTTCCAGTGAGATTAGTTTATGATCTGATCTCACCAATGATGGGTATACTTCTGGTGTTGAACATTGTGACCCCATGTTTGTGATGATGAGATCTAGTATGTTCTCTCCTCTTGTGGGGATGGTGACCAGTTGTTCCATGGCATTTGAGTTTATGAACTCTAGGAACCTTTGGGCTAGAGTGTTGGGGCTTGAGTAGTGATCCCAGTCTATGTTTGGATAGTTGAAATCACCCAGTATGATAGTGTTTGGAGATATATTTATCCCCTCCAGTGTTTTCAGGAAAGCTGTGTGAGGTTCCTGAGTTTGAGAGGGTGGCCTGTAGCAAGCTACAAACTGCAGTGCAGTCTTGCCTATGGTTAACTGCATCTGGATGGTTTCCGATGCATCGTGCATTGCCACCAACCTTGAGGTGAGGGTGTCCTTGATGAATATGGACACCCCCCCTCCTTTCTTGGTGTTGTCCGGATTTTGGGGCCGGAACATGTGATATGAGGTAAAACCTGATAGTGCCGGGGTGCACTCAGGAGCCTTGAACCAGGTTTCAGTCACAGCACAGACATTGATGTTCTCCATACTGAGAAGGGCTTAGAGTGCGTGCATCTTGAGGTTGAGACTTCTGGCATTGAGCAGCATTACCCTTAGTTTTTTTCCTTTTTTGTGTTCTAGGGTGGTAGGTTTAGAATTTGAGCCCTGCCTAAAAAAGGCACAATGGGGGCGGCAAGAGCCTTTGCCAAAATCCGGAAGCCCAGGGGTGACAGGTGCAAGCCGGCCTTGTTAAGCAGCGTGGCTTGTCCAGCATGTCATCCCAGACAGACAGACATTGGATCCCCTTTGAATGACACCATAGTTTAAGCCAATTGTTAAAGCTGATCATCTTGTCTTCGTATTGTGGCATCATTCTTGGTGAAGGTAGGATACTGCTCAAGGTCAGGGTCATACCTGCTTGGGCTACATAATCAGAGAGCTCCTCTGTGTCACTTTTCATGTAGTCCAGGGAGGTACATCTCAGGTCGTTCACACCAGCATGGACAATGACTGAGTCATACTTGTACCTGCAGTTGAGTGACCTGAGTGCTTGCGTTATGTGGCGGATTCTAGTGCCCGATAGACAGCTTACTGTGACCTTCTCCTTACTCAATCTGGTGAGCGGGACGTCAGTGTGTCTGACAATGGAGTCACCTATGATGAGTGTGTCTGGCATTGTGTTTGGCCTTAAGGGCTGTGACTGTTTGGCACACTGACTCTGTGGTCTATGTGGTGCATGTGCTGTGCCCTGAGGGTGCAGTTGTTTGGGTGTCTGCTTTGGTGGCCTCTGCTGTTTTGATAAATTTTTGATCAGAGCCTCCGAGTATGTCTTTGTGTGTTTATGTGTATGATTTGAAGTTGTGATAGTGCTATGTGAGACTGGGTTTGTGGTGTGTGTGGTTACCTTCTCCTCCTGTCTGGTCTTGCCAGTCCTATGTTGAGAGAGCTCAGCCTCCAGTTTGGCTATATATTTGCATCTCTCGCATGTATTTGTGTTTTGGGGTAGAAGGAGAGGGTTGTCAGTGTACATGAGGCAATTGTAACATTGCCTCAATATTCCCAGATTCACCAGCTGAGCAGGAGAGGACACTAGCAACTGATCCATCACCATGCTAGAAGGAATAGACAAAAACTTTATGTAGATGAGTTTGAAAGGGACTTCGGGGGATGTGGTGTTTTTTGGCTGGTGGGGTACTATGTATAATAAAAAGTGCTATATCAGAGTAGAAAGTACTTTAGGAGCAAGTGCTAAGCTTTACAGATAGAGAATAGTCTACTTAGGAATCAAGTAGAGCTGAACTTTTTAGTTAGAGAATTGTCTGGTTAGATTAGCAGTACAGCTCAAGAAGAGCTGTTCTAAGGGAAAAAATGAAGAGTGGACTTTAGGTAGCCTGAATAGTTTAACCTTGATTAACCGCCACTGCTCTTGTGTGCTCCTGTGGCAACTCCGCGCTACTCCCTGGCTTGGCCTTCAAACCGTCCAACCTGGGCAGACCTTTCTAACATACATATCCTTAATCCTGTCCACCCTCATCACACCCAGTGCAAATCTTAACATCTTTAACTCTGCCACGTCCAGCTCTGACTTCTGCCTTTTTGTCAGTGCCACTGTCTTCAACCCATATAACATAGCTGGTCTCACTACCGTCTTGTAGACGTTCTTTCTCACTCTTAATGGTATTAGTCTGTCACAAATCACTCCTGACACTCTTCTCCACCCTCCTCATCCTGCCTGTACTCTCTTCTTCACCTCTCTCCCACATGCGTCATTACTCTGAACTGTTGATCCCAAGTATTTAAACTCACCCACCTTTCCAAACTCTATTCCCTGCTTCCTCACCATTCCTCTATCCTCCCTCCCATTCCCACACATATACTCTGTCTTAGTCCTGCTGACCATCATTCCTCCCCTCTGTAGAGTGTATCTCCACCTCTTCAGGGTCTCCTCAACCTGTTCCCTACTCTTGCTGCAGATCACAATGCCATCTGCAAACATCACAGTCAATAGCGACTCCTGTCTGATATTGTCTGTCAACCTGTCCATCACCATTGCAAATCAGAGAGGGCTCAGAGCTGAACCCCATTGTAATCCACCTCCACCATAAACGCAGCTGTCACTCCCACTGCACAACTCACCACTGTCACACTACCCTTGTACATATCTTGTAGCACTCTTACAGATTCCTCTGCCACTCCTGATTTCCTCATACAATACCACAACTCCTCTCTAGGCACCCTGGCATATGCTTTCCCTAAGTCTACAAAGACACAACATAACTCTTTCCAACCTTCTCCATACTTTTCCATCAACACTCTCAGAGCAAACATCACATCTGTGCTGCTGTTTCCTGGCATGAAATCATACTGCTGATAGCTAATCCTCACCTCGCTTCTTAAACTAGCTTCCACTACTCTTTCCCATAACTTCATGCTGTGACTGATTAATGTTATCCCTCTGTAGTTACTACAGCTCTGCACATCACCCTTATTCTTATAATTGGTAATCAAACACTTTTTCTCCACCATTCATGCATCCTCTCACTTTCCAAGATTACAATAAACAATCTGGTTAAAAAGACCACTGCCATTTCTCCTAAATACCTCCATGCTTAAACAGGTATGTCATCTGGACCAATAGCCTTTCCATTCTTAATCCTCTTCATAGCTATCCTTACATCCTCCTTGCTAATCTGTTGCACTTCCTGATTCACCATACCCACATCATCCAACTTACTCTCTCTAATGCTCTTCATTCAACAGCCCCTCAAAGTACTCCTTCCAACTGCTCAGCACACTCTCCTCGCTTCTGAGCATGTTTCTCTCATTATCCTTTACCACCCTTATCTGCTGCACATTCTTCCTAGCTCGGTCACACTGTCTAGCCAATTGGTACAGGTCCTATTCTCCATACTTAGTGTCCAACCCTTCATACAACCCTTCATACTCCTCATCCTTAGCCTTTGCCAAATCTCTCTTTGCCATACACCTCATCTGCTTATACTCCTGTTTACTTTCTTCATCTATCTGACAATCCCACTTCTTCTACAACCTCTTTCTCTGTTTACTCCCCTGTACTTCCTCATTGCACCACCAGGTCCCGCTGTCCTCCTTCCTCTGTCTAGATGTCGCACCAAGCACAGTTCTAGTCATCTCCCTTACTAGCTGTGCTGTATTTACCCAAATATTTGGTAACTCTTCACTGTCACCCACTGCCTGTCTTAACTCTTCCCTGAACTCAACCTCACAATCACCCTTTTTCAGTTTCCACCATTTGATCCTCGGTGCTGCCCTCACACTCCTCCTCCTCCTCTTGATCAACAATGTCATCCCACAGACCAACATTCCATACTGCCTAACTACACTTTCCCCTGTCACCAGTTTACATTCTCCAATCTCCTTAAAACAGGGCCTCCTGCATAGGAGATAATCTGCCTGTGTGCATCTTCTTCCACTCTTGTATATCACCCTATGCTCCTCTGTCTTGTTAAAATATGCATTCACCACAGCCATGCCCATCCTTTTTGCAAACTCCACCACCATCTCACCTTCTACATTCCTTTGCTTAACACCATACCTACCCATCACTTTCACATCCCCTCTGTTCCCTTCACCAACATGCCCACTGAAAGCTGCTCCAATCACCACTGTCTCACCCTTGGGTACAGTCCTCATCACTTCATCCAACTCGCTCCTTTTCTGTCTCATCCATCACACATGCAACTAGCGGAGCATATGCACTAACAGCAATTATCATTACACCATCAATGTCCAGCTTCATTAACATCACTCTATCTGACACTTTTTTCACCTCCAAAAACACCCTTGCCATACTGTTCCTTCAGAATAATCTCTACGCCATTTCTCCTCCCATCCACACCATGGCAGAGCTATCTGGACCCTACTCTGATACACCTAGCCTTATGCCCCTTCCATCTGGTCTCTTGCACACACAATATATGAACCTTCCTTCTGTCCATCATATCAGCTAACTCTGTTCCCATGCCAGTCATACTGCCAACATTAAAAGTTCCTACCCTCAGTAACACACTCCTAGTCTTTCTCCTCTCTTCTTGCCATATGAGCGTCAGACATCCCCCAGGGTATGTCTGTAAATGTAAAGGCTAATGTGCTATCAAATAACTTGTGTGTTACAGCAATATTAAGAAAGTGTCACTAATTTTGGCCCATCTCCCCCCATGTATGTGTGGCATCCTCCAGATGTCCGGCTCTAACAGGTTGACAGGAATGACTGAGCTGCAAGAGTGTAAATACAGTGTGCCATACTGACATAGAACAGAAATGTATATCAGGTATTACCTGTGCACATCTAAGTATGAGTAGGTGTACCTGGCTGTCGCATAACAATAGACATGAGATGTAAAATTCAGCTAAATAAGCTGTACATGTTGCACACGTGTGTAATCTTAGTTTCTGTGCATCCAACAGAGTTAGATTTCTACAGCTACTGGTTGTTGCATTGCTGTGACACAGACATGGGTACTAGAATAAGTATGATTATTAGGCTGAAATTTCAGAGGTATCCAACAATGTTATGCCCTTGTGTCCATGCCTACTACAAACAGCCATATGACCACCAGCATAGCTGTATGGACTCAGCAATAACTTACTTGTAACACCTGTCTCCACCAAAGTAGAGTAATCCCTTTTGCTGGACAGCAACAATACACAAACCACATAATTAGTCACTATGTCGGCTGTACAGGTCAGAGTAGAAGCAGGCACCAATTTGGCAGCAAGTCAATCTTTGTCTGAATGAGCATATAGTAGATCACTGTAGGGCTAACTATGAGTACAAATGGACACATCCACCAAGGGCAATCACAAGGCCATCTTCACATATGTCTGCAATCTCAGAGGTGACAACACAACCCACCCTGTAATGGTGGTCAATCACATCACGTACACACACACCATAGCTATAGGCAACCTGCTGCAGACAGGTTTAGGGCAAACATCACCCCCCTGGCTCACCATCAGTGTAGGTGGATATGCACAGCACCCGCACCCCTCCCCTCAACATCAGGGATCAGGTGCATACTGCCTAATCAAAGTCAACCAAAGCAAACCTCCATGGGACCTGAGAACATTCCTGTCTGCATCCTATATGAACTTAGGCATATGCTTCCAGCTCTATTACACACTGTATGCAAGCAAAGCCTGAGCTCTATTGACATCCCATCTGCAAGGAAGACGCTCACTGTTATTCCTCTACACAAATGTGAATGATGAATGGTGGTTTATGCAATGTACTGGCCCTTATTGGGGGAAACAAGGCAAAGCATGACCAGGAGTGCAATGCATGTTCATACTGTGCTGATAGATGGCAGGGGTGTGATGTGGTAGTAATGATAGCTAATGATAGGCAATATTGATGTGCTGGCTCTGTAAATAACTCTGGGAAATGTCTGAGCTTCTGTGATGTGTTTCCCTGTTTATGTCTTCCAGGCACCATGCAGTGTCAGCTGGCATACACTGCTGAGGAAAATCCAGCTATTACAGAGGTAATACTACAGCACCATGCAGTGAGGTTTGGCTGGAGCCAACAAAATCTGTGGGAGCAGACTACCCTGTGGGAAGACCTTCTCCAGAAAATGAACACCTTGGGCCACCATGGCCTCACATATGATCAGGTCAGGCATCTGGGCAACTGACCTCATACTTCGTGCCCAGCAAAGGGCTGCTGCTGTGGCCAGGGACCATTCCTCCACAGGTGGGGGTCCTGCTATGCAGGCCCCACTTACACTAATGGAGGAGCTCCTTGCCAACCTTGTGGCAGTCCCCACATAACAGCAAACACATGAGACACTAGTTGTGGAAGTGGGTGGCACCCAGTCAACATGAGAGGAGCATCCAGGTAAGGCCACAGTGCACATCAATTTAAACATGTAGCAGTCATACTGTCTTCAATAGAGTATCTAGATGCATATGTCAGTTCAAACTGTATTTGTGGGTGGGTTTAGTAATGCACACAAGTGCACATCTATGGCAAAGGACAGCAAATTGTGTACTATCATAGCTTGTACTGTACCTGTGCAGACATGTAGCATTCATCTTGTACCAATGCCAAATGTGAGTCTGCTGACAATACCTCTTCCCCCACATCTACATAGGTACCTCTGGTCTACATGTGGGACAGCACCCTGAAGCTGGTGAGTATGAGATTTTCCCGTTGTGGCTCACCAGTACCCCAGGAATGTTAAGGTCATGCATGTGACCATGCACACAACTGTTACCCTCAGCTATTTTGCAACATCTGTATGTTCACTTCTGGTGGGGTTAACTGCATTGCATCACAGTGGTCATCACAGGGGCCTATTTGCAGGAGATGTCACATATCTGTAGTATACATCACAACCTGTCATTGCAGGAAATCTGGACAAAGACTGACAAAATGGGGGGACAAAGGCCCAAAACTAGGGACATATTTTATAGATTAGTGTTATACAATGCATATAAATGGTGTACACACATCTGTTAGAATGCCTGGTATTTGTGAAATACAAAAATGAGAGCACAATAACACATTTCCAAACCCTTCCAACCTTTCATGTGACCTATAACCTGTACAATCCAATTGTAAAACAAACAAATCTGGTAGGGGAACAATTATGACACATAAAAAACATACAAGAAGCTAGATGCATATGTGTGCACAAGCTGAAGCTAATACTGTGTTGAAGCAGCTTTCGATATTATTACAGCATTACATCTTCTTGGGTTCATACCTGCCATAAATTACAGGGACTCTTTGATTAAAAGCAAATAACGGTCAGCTGTCCTACCAGGATCATCCTAAATTTACTCAGTTGCCTGCTACAGCAACAGCCATAGTTTGCATACAGCTTACAAAGCAGCAAAGGGATCTCATTTGTGAAAGGTATCAGCCCAGAGAAGGGTACACACACATTTCCACAGCATTGCATATACCATGGAACACAGTGAAGACAGTCATCACATGGTGGTGGAAATATGGGGCAATAGTGATATTGCAAAGAACCGGACATCCCTCCAAATGTGTGGAAAAGACAAGACCTAAACTGGTCAGGGAGGCTGCCAGGAGACCTACACAAAACTACTGGAGTTGTAGGAATCACTGGCAAGTACCAGATGTGTACTACATGTGACAACAATCTCTCGTATTCTCCACACGTCTGGCCTATGGGATAGGTTTGGAAGATGAAAGCCCTCTCACACACATAACAACATCCAGGTCTGGCAGATTTCTCAAGAAAAATACATCAGGTCTCCCAATAGCATGTGGGGAAATGTGTTATGGAGTAATGGGACCAAGGTTGCACCTTTTGGCAACAATGCAAAAAGGTTGTTTGGCAGAAGAACAACACTGTGCATCACCAAACGAACACCATCCCCATGATGAAGCATGGTGATGGCAGTGCTCTGCTCTGGGGTTGCTGTTCATAAGCTGGAAGTGGGCCTGTAGCCAAGGTGAAGGGGATTAGGAAGAGTTTAAAATACCAGTCCCTTTTGGCCCAAAATCATCATGTGTCTGCTAGAAAGCTGTGGATGGAGAGGACTAAGACCTTTCCACACAACACTGACCCAAACCATATGTCAAAATCCATAAAAGATTGTCTTCACCAGAAAACAATCAATGTTTTGGAAGGGCCCAGCCACAGTCCACACATACATCCAATATAGAATATGTGGGGTGCCCTGAAGAGACCTGTGCAGAAGTGATGCCCTCGCAATCTCACAAAGCTGGAAGGCTTCTGCAAGGGAGAGTGTACAAATATTGCTTTGTCAAGATGTGTCAAGCTAATACACACCTTCCAAAGAGGACTAACTGCTGTTATGAAATCAAAAGGTGCTTTAACAAAGTATTAGTTTAAGGGTGTGCACAGTCATACAACCAGCCTATTGTACGTATTTAAATTTCTACATGTTACCCCTAACTGATGCGTTTGTTCTTCACTTGGATAGTACAGGTTATAGGTCACATTAAAGGTGGGAAACATTATGACATGACTTATGTGGTCTCATGTTATATATAAGACAAACCTGGCATGTTAACAGAGGTGTCTACACTTATAAATGTCCACTGTAAGCTTAAAAGGTCATTAGTGTAACCAGTTCTGTTGTAACATACCTGTACTGCAGATTTTGAAGTGTTAGACTCAAAGTATGTCATTAAATACTGACACCAGTCCTCATATCATCCCAGTAATGTGTAAGACAAACACAGGATTTAGGACAAACAGACCAGAAATATGAGCCACACGTGTAGACATTCAGTGACATTCTGCACAGTTGAGAGGTATGTTCTGTAGGAGCTGACACTGTGCTATACAGGTAAATAGCATTTATGTGTGCATGGGTGCAGTGTGTGCTACTTGAAGGCCCATCACCTACTAACACTACTCACATATCACAGAGGTGTATATAAGTTGTAACAGGAAGTGGAAAGGACTGCACTGCATGATGTTGAGGGTATGTCCAGGCTCTGTATGTAGTGGTCTGACTGTGTTATGAATGTCACCAGTTGGCTATTGTGAGGTCTGTGTAATGCCTGTCTGCCACCTCGCCTGTATGTGTGTGCATGTGTGTGTGTGCATGTGTGTGTGTGTGTGTGTGTGTGTGTGTGTGTGTGTGTGTGTGTGTGTGTGTCTGTGCAGCAGCAAATGGTATAGTGCAGTGATTAATTTACATATGTTGTCTTTCCCCCACAGGTGGTCATGGTGGTCACAGTCCCTCCAGCTGAGTATTTCATGTCACTTTCTCTGCAGACTCTGGCAATGATGATGGTCATATTCAGGCACAGGCGGTGTTTTCAGGGGCTGAATCTGTGCCATTGGTTGGCATCCCACAGTCATCCACAATGTCCCCACACACAGTCACAATGCTCACACATGCCCTGTCCCCAGCAGCCACAGATGGTGGACAGTTGGCAGGAGGTGGCATGAAACAGACTAGTGCGGTGACTATGGCAGGTGTGAGTGTAGACACTGGCTCTTGCCAGAGTGCAGGCGAGGTCCCACACAGATGGATGGACAGGGGCACTCACAGGAGAACTGCTGCTCATCAAGCCACTGTCACAAGTGCCACAGCAGGTGTCACTAGACACATGTGGGGCTGTTATGGATGTGCAGGCATGTAGTGAACTCAATACCAGACAAATACTCAGGGTGGTGGATGCAACTCTTCCTGGTTTACATGATGACATACATGACCGTGTTGAAACCACACACCAAAATACTGAGGTCATGAATAGATGGTGGGGTGAGACCTTAGCAATCCTCAACCATGGCATGTCTGTGCTAGACCGTGTGGTGGGAGATGGGCATCAGCCATGTGGACATAGGTCAGCACCAACATCAGCTGAGAGTCTGCGGGCCATGCACCTTCACATTCCCTTAGCTGCAGTGACACCAGCACTACCAAAGGGGGGTTGTTATCCACATCACAATTGAGCAGGCCATGGGCATGGGGTCCTGGCTGGTCCCATCAGGGACATGGATCCAGCAGACAGGAGTCACCATCAGGAAGCAGTACTGCAACTGGCCTTGGGCTTGGTAGTGCCAGTGAGACACCTGACAGGACCAGTTCACATGTCTGTGGCTGGAGACAGTGAGCTGGACACTCTGCCATGTACAGTCCACAGCTGTCCAACATACCCCTGTATTGGGCAGCTACATGGCGTGACTGTGTGCATACATACACACACACATCTGTATCACAGGTAAGTCACCTCCAGACACACACAACACCTCTGCACAGCCCATCTATAGGATGCCCCTTCAAGCACATGCACACACATGGATATCAACCGTCTGGCCCAGCCTAGGCTTTTGGCAAATCCACACCACACCCCATGCATATTATGATACCTGTGTCACATCCCTATCATCCATACCATTAATGCAGGGACAGGCTAATATGGGTCTGATGCACAGGGTGAATATAGTACAGTGTAGCTATGTAATACAGTTTAAGGTGCTGTCTGCTTGCATTTGTTATGGGTACACATAAAGCTGTATGTACCTTATTAGCCATGATGCATTATTGCTGTTAGTACCACTGACTGAATGTTGTCTCACATGCTGGATTCTGTTTGTGTTTCAGGTGTCTGTGTGTCTGCAGGCTGTGGCCCTGCAGACATTACCAATGTGGAGTATGGCAGAGTGGAAATACACCAACCATTCCATAGCCAAGGTACACCTTTATATGTATGTTTACCAGGTGTGTCTGCATGCAACAGTGTGTGATGGACACTGTTGTCAGGCAGTGTGACCTGGCATACATACCCCTTATCACAGACAGGTAGCCTTCAGACATGTCACCTCAGTGTTGTGTAGTACCACAGGCTCATACATGTGGAACAGGTTATTGGAGTACTGTCAGTAGGTCCCTCACCAACTTAGCCCTTATATTGACTGCAGCAGGTTCACATGTCAGCACCTGTTGCCCCTGCCATTTCTTTTCCATACACTCAACCCTGATGCAGTTGGTGAAGGCATGCATGGTACTGTGTATGACAGGTTGGTCTATATTCCTGAGTTCACAGACTGGAACAAGGAGACAAAATTGTATAGCCTTTGCATATACACAGTAAAGACTGACACAGGGGATGTGCATAGAGTAAAACAAACACAGTTGGCAATGGACAGATTGTAAACCTAGATATCTGCTTTAATGTACTATAGTGCTACATTCACATGACATGCCCCACATATATTATATGTGTGGGACATAACCCACTACCTCTTACAACACATAATGTTGTGAATGCCTTCATGGATGGTTAAATAACCCACCAGGAATAGCAACTGGAATCATCTATTGCTCCTAGAAGCCTGGACAAGTGATAGAGTAACAGACATTTTATCATGATGTTTCAGTCAGGTATGATATCTGATGCTGGCATGTGTGGCAGTATACTAACTGTGACCTATTTGGCAACAATATTCCATACATGGTCATTGTTAGGAGACAGAGACCACATATGGGTTGCAAACATCCAGATATTCTGTAAACATCTGTACAGATGACTGCAATAGCCTGCACAATGGTTTAACATGCTGCATGTGAGGCAGATGTCATTAACACCCTATATAAAGTAATGCCATCAAGGGGTGGTAAACAGGCATGATGGTGCACACATCAAAATGGTATAAACCACACATGATATGATTCTCAGCCCAAACACACACACAATTGCCAGTATTGAGATTAGAACCCCTATCTTTCTAGTTATTTCTAGTGTAGTGTTACACAGTTATAAGATGCCCCACAGAGCATATATGGATTCACCTTGTCCCAAGGTACTTCTAAGGTGAATGACATCAAAAGGCCTTGTAACGTAGGGAGATGGGAAGTGTACAAGGTGGAACACAATTCAAATAGGGTGATGGGAAGTGTACAGGGTGGTACACACTCAAAATGGTATAACCAACACAGAATATGATTCTCAACACACACACACACACACACACACACACACACACACACACACACACACACACACACACACACACACACACACACACACATACACACACACACTTGCCAGTATTGAGATTAGAACCTCTGTCTATGTAGTTATTTCTACTATAGTGTTACACAGTTATCAGACACACCAGGGAGCTTATATGACTTCACCTTGTCCCAAGGTACTTCTAAGGTGAATGACATCATCAGGCAATGAAAAGTAGTGTGATGGGATGTGTACAGGGTGGTACACAACTCAAAATGGTATAACCCAAACAGGATATGATTCTCACACACAAACACGCACACAGTTGCCAGTATTGAGATTAGAGCCCCTACCTATCTAGTTATTTCTACGATAGTGTTATGCAGTTATCAGATGCACCACAGAGCTTATATGAATTCACCTTGTCCCAAGGTACTTCTAAGGTGAATGACATCAGCAGGCCTTGTAAAGTACAGTGAGGGGAAGTGTACAGGGTGGTACACAACTCAAAATGGTACAACCCACACAGGATATGATTCTCACACACACTTGCACATACACACACACACACACACACACACACACACACACACACACACACACACACACACAGTTGCCAGTATTGAGATTAGAACCCCTACCTATCTAGTTATTTCCATCCACATGTGTGGGGCCTTGCCTGCAGTCTGGCTATGGCCAGTGTCTACACTCACACCTGCCATAGTCACCACACTAGTCTGTTTCATGCCACCACCTGCCAACCGTCCATCATCTGTGGCTGCTGGGGACGAGGCACGTGTGGGTATTGTGACTGCATGCTGGGACATTGTGGATGAGTATGGGATGCCAACCAATGACACAGATTCAGCTCCTCAAAACACCACCTGTGCCTGAATATGACCATCATCATTGCCAGAGTCTGCAGAGACACTGACATAAAATACTGAGCTGGAGGGACTGTGACCTCCATGACCACCTGTGGGGGAAAGACAACATGTGTAAATTAATACCTGCACTATACCATTTGCTGCTACACACACACACACACACACACACACTTACTTGCCACTATTGAGATTAGAACCCCTGCCTATCTAGTGTGTTACACAGTTATTGCACTTGATACAGTGCTTACTGGGCTGATAACTTCCACAGGTGCTGATAAGGGGAATGACATCAGCAGGACTGATAAATTAGTGGACTGGGTGGGAAATCTATCAAAATACTTCTTACAAACACATACTTACACACCCACCTATACACCCACACATACATTTGTCAGATCTGAGATTAAATCCCCTGCCTAGCTAGTGATTTTTATTATAGTGTTAAGCAGTTATTGTATGCACTATGGAGCTTACGGGACTGACAACTGGCCAAAGGTACTGATAAGGGGAATGACATTAGCAGGACTGATAAAGTAGGGCACTGGGTGGGACACTTATCAAAACACTTCTTACAAACATACACACACACATAAACACAAAATCACGAGCAGGACCACAATGAGAGATAGCTTGAAATAAATAAGTGGTTTTATTAAATCCAAGTAAAACGTAAGCGCTTTCGGCCAGAGCAATCTCCAGCCTTCTTCAGACAAACAGCGTGGTATTGTGTGTGAAACACTTAAATATTGTTAAACAATTAGTTATACCAATCGGAACAAAATGCATTCCGTGGTTAACTGTTACCCCGGTAACATTAAAGCAGAATTGTGTATGTAAATAAATTATTTGGATTAAATATTGAAAATTAATACTAAAACTTGAAACTTAAAGAAGTTTCACATACACTCAATTAAAAATGTATATGTACATAATTTACAATATATTACAAAAACAATAAAATAAAAAACATTACTTTAAAAATTAAACTAGTAATCAGTCAAATATGATCCTTCTAAGGAATCTAAATGTTCTAAATAAGGCCAGGTCCTCTCAATGAAATTTGTACATTATGTCAGATATTAAAAACTGAACATGTCATACTTTAAACAAAGGTATAAATATGTGTGCCCACTTAGTTATGACTTACACAGTCCAGTTATCTATTATATGATAACCACTTGAGCACACATTTGAAAGAAAGATTGTCATTTATGCCTGGTATGAGATGTGCCCTAGTCCGAATTTGCCACATTAGTTCATCGATCTCCAATTTAATTTGCCAGGGCCCCCCTCTAATTTCAGGCATCCTTTGTTGCACTATGACAAAACTGAAAGTATGCCCTGTATACTCTATGGTATGCTTAGCTAAGGCGTTATTGACATCATGCCTACTAACGGCATACATATGTTCGTAGATCCTAGTTCTAATTCTACGCTCCGTCTTACCAATGTAAAAAGCATTACATTGGTTACAGAGGGCGGCATATACCACAGATTTGGACTCACAGTTATAAAAGTTGTTAACCTTGTATGACTTGTTGTTGATAGAAAATTGTGTTCCGACCCTAATAAACTTACATTGTGCACATGCACCACATTTGTGCATGCCATGTGGCCGGTTGGAAGTAGATCTATTGGGTGGTCTTTCTAAAATAGTTTTTAGATTTTGTCCCCTCCTGTAAGTAAATTTTGCTTTTTACATTGGTAAGACGGAGCGTAGACTTAGAACTAGGATCTACGAACATATGTATGCCGTTAGTAGGCATGATGTCAATAACGCCTTAGCTAAGCATACCATAGAGTATACAGGGCATACTTTCAGTTTCGTCATAGTGCAACAAAGGATGCCTGAAATTAGAGGGGGGCCCTGGCAAATTAAATTGGAGATCGATGAACTAATGTGGCAAATTCGGACTAGGGCACATCTCATACCAGGCATAAATGACAATCTTTCTATCAAATGTGTGCTCAAGTGGTTATCATATAATAGATAACTGGACTGTGTAAGTCATAACTAAGTGGGCACACATATTTATACCTTTGTTTAAAGTATGACATGTTCAGTTTTTAATATCTGACATAATGTACAAATTTCATTGAGAGGACCTGGCCTTATTTAGAACATTTAGATTCCTTAGAAGGATCATATTTGACTGATTACTAGTTTAATTTTTAAAGTAATGTTATTTTTATTTTATTGTTTTTGTAATATATTGTAAATTATGTACATATACATTTTTAATTGAGTGTATGTGAAACTTCTTTAAGTTTCAAGTTTTAGTATTAATTTTCAATATTTAATCCAAATAATTTATTTACATACACAATTCTGCTTTAATGTTACCGTGGTAACAGTTAACCACGGAATGCATTTTGTTCCGATTGGTATAACTAATTGTTTAACAATATTTAAGAGTTTCACACACAATACCACGCTGTTTGTCTGAAGAAGGCTGGAGATTGCTCTGGCGAAAGCTTACGCTTTTACTTGGATTTAATAAAACCACTTATTTATTTCAAGCTATCTCTCATTGTAGTCCTGCTCGTGATTTTGTGTTTTCATACACACACACATACACACACACATACACACACACACACACACGCACACACGCACACGCGCACACACACACACACACACACACACACACACACACACACACACACACACACACACACACACACACACACACTTAAACACCCACACACACATTTGCCAGATCTGAGATTAGAGCTGCTACTTAGCTAGAGATTTGTACTATAGTGTTACACAGTTATCGCATGCACTATAGCTTACTGAGCTGATGTCTGACCAAAGGTGCTGATAAGGGGAATGACATCAGCAAGAGTGATAAAGTAGGGCACTGGGTGGGATAATTATCTAAATACTTCTTCTTACAAGTATACACACACACACACACACACACACACACACACACACACACACACACACACACACACGCACACTTATACACCCACATACACATTTGCCAGATCTGAGATTAGAGCACCTGTCTAGCTAGTAATTTGTACTATAGTGTTACACAATTATCACACATGCTACAGATCCTACTGGGCTGATAACTGACCAGAGGTGTTGATAAGGGAATGACATCAGCAGGACTGATTAAGTGGGCACTGGGAAGTGTTGTGGGTGGGAATGACCAAAAACTGTTTCACGTACAAAAAAAAACAAACACACACTCCCTCATTCTTGCACACACAACGGGCACACACACACGCACACACACACACACACACACACACACACACACACACACACACACACACACACACACACACACGCACACACACAGTTGCCAGTATTGAGATTATAATCCCTACCTATCTAGTTATTTGTACTATAGTGTTATGCAGTTATCGCAAGTGCTACAGAGCTTATAGAGGTGATAGGTGCCCAATGCTACTTCTAAGGTGAATGACAGCAGCAGATCTTGTGAAGTAGGGCAATGGGAAGTGTACTGAGTGAGAACAGTCTCCTAATACTTAGACCTATGGATACACTACACACACGTAATAACACGCACACACATACACACACACACACACACACACACACACACACACACACACACACACACACACACACACAAACATTATGTGATATTATAAACACAACCTCAGTACTGTTGCACATGCAACTATTTACAACTCGTATGCCACTGTCCACAGCAGGACATCACTGTATGACATTCATTGTATCCGTGTGTGTGACTCACTCTCTCTGTGTCCCCCTGTGTGTCTCTCTCTCTATCACTGTCTGTCTCTCAATTTCCCACATCTATGTGTGTGTATGCTTGACATATGTTATTATCTGGTGCCCATATATATGTGTTTGTATCTCATTCAACAGATAACATATGTTAAGCATACACACACATAGATGTGGGGATGTGAGAGACATATGTTGTTATATGGTGCCCATATATATGTGTGTGTATCTCATACAGCAGATGCAGATATATCACATATGGGCCACCTACAACTAGCTGAGGGTAATCCTGTCTGATGTGCTGATATAAGGCAGTTGAGGTGTACATAGCTGCCTGTATGCACAGACATATATACACAATACAGTCATATATTCCAATGTGGGCTCCAACATGTCCTGTGATTCTCTAAGTGTAGCAGCATGCCCAGTGTGACCTTGTATAGTTAGAATGGGACTTCATTCCAGGGGTAGGTGTTCTCCAGTCCAGGGTTTTGTGTGCTACAGCCATACTTCTCAGGAGTACACATGACTTTTCTCAGGGTACTGGTTTTGTTTAGAAGACATTTTCTGACATATCTGTAGTCTGACATTGCAATGTATTGTGTCATTACCTAGTGCCAGATATCCTTAGATCATCACAGTGCTTTACCAGAGGAATACTAATTGTATGATGCATAGACCAATATTATGAGGGCAGCTATGTACATTCTTGCACAACAAGGCCATTTGTGAGGTGTGGCTACAGCCAGTTGAGTAATGATGAGGTGTGTAAACAGTCCAGCAACTTGGTGATATACTGGCTGGGGATCTCCTGCTTGTGTGGTATCTTTCTAACCTGAGATGTCATATCCGTGTGTGAGCATACTTCTCGCTTGTACATTTTTTGTCAGGTTGTCCAGGTGTTTGGCTAAAGGTTTCATCCTGTCTATGTAAACTTGTTTTTTATGGCAAGTTAGTTACATAAATTTGAAGAGTGATGTTACAAAATAATGACAGACATTACTGTTTCAGACTATATAAACTTCAGACAATTCCTGCTACTGCAAACACCTCACCCTACCAACTTTCTCCATATGTAAGGGCGATATTTACAACACATGCCTATCATTGTGCCTTTGCACTTTTATTTCTGCACTTGTCCACACATCTTGCTGTCAGAGGTTGAGAGTTATGGGTGTGGGTACCGAGTGCATTCTACTGTGCAGGCATGTCCATTATTTGTAAAAGCAAACATAAGAAAAAGGAATATTGAGAATAACCACTGGCAACAGTACCAAAAAGCACTTATATTCAGAAAAGCATTGGCACCTCAGCTACAGATCCTTCAAGATGTACATTATATGTGCAGTATATTCCACACAGCAATGTGAGTTGCAGGTATGTCAGTGGCAGAGCAGTGTGTGTCATTGACATGCATAACAGTTGGCACTGCAATTATCTGCACATGGCCCTGTCAAAGGCAGCACTGTACCTAGGGCACTATGAGATGACTGCCAGGAGAACATGCTGGCCAGATCCTGACAGTATTAACCACGCATACACATAGATCATTGACCCCTGCATATTGTGTACACGCAACATGTTTTCATGTGTATTGGTACAGCAAACATATATGCTACTGCATTTGTGTGGGTATATGGGGGGCACACCTGTCAACTGTACACATTTGCACAGACTGTGCCGATATTTGCTTTACATTTTGGTTTCATTTACCATACTATTGTGGCCTGCCTTGGGTACTAGAGGCATATCAGTTAAGAGCACAGATCAGATTGTAATGGCATACATTTGAGTTTCAGATTTCTTAACCTTCATAGCCTTACTGCAACTGCAGGTACTGCTGTGCTATTACTGTGTGAGTCTATAGGGGGTAATTCAACATTACCACCATTTATGTGCCTTTACCAGACATTTCTCTCTGGTTTTCTACAGCTGACTTGCTGTGTGGGTGTGAGGGGTAGGCATGGGGCTCCAATACTGACATCCATGCCTGTGACCTATGACCTCCCAGTTAGTTGTCCCCACACATATACTGCAGTGGGATTTGCCACCTTGGGTACTACTGCATAGTGTGTAGATGCCAGATTTGGCCAGACATTTCCTGGTGTCCCACATAGATGTCAGTTGTGTGCTGCTATCTCAGTAGGCCACCCCATTCCCTTGCATGCATGCAACATTAGCATAGATATGCTAGCAAAACATACTAATCCATTAATTTATTGTTAAGAAGACTGGCTTACCTTGTGCCTGCAGCAGTTGGGAGGACAGTGCTTGAGGGCTGCCTATGTTGGATGCACACAGTACACTGCCTATACACGGTAAGTTACAGGTAATGTGATGTGTAAGTTATCCATTTTATTGTGTGTGCAAGTCAGAGAGAGGTGTCAGTCCCTGGGGTCCCTACAGTGTCAGTGGGTGTGCTATGCAATGCCCCTTTGCCAAGGCCTGATCATACGGGGCATGCCTCTGTCTGACTACAGGAGCAGACTCAGGGGCCTCCTCCTCTGAGTCCCTCCATGCCTGTGGGGACCTTGGCAATGGTGGTGGGCTGTGTGGCCCTTCCCCATGCTGTTTCTGCTGCAGCTGTTTCTGCAGGATCATATTGTCTAGCATGGCACATACTATGAACATGTGTGCACATGTGACTGGAGATTACTGCAAGGCTGAACCAGATATGTCAAGGCAGTGGAACCATGATTTGAACATCCCAAACACAAAGCCTATAATGATCCTGGTTTGTGCGTGTGCCTCATTATGACATCCTGGTGTGGGTGTGTGTGCATTTCTGATGGGTGTCATCATCCATGGCTCCAGTGCATAGCCAGCATCCCCCATCAGATGGCCACACGGGATGCCCCCACTGGCAAATGTCTGGTAAAGCTGTGACAAATGAATAACAACCAGAACTGAGAAAAACACACTTTATAATAGCAAAGCTTTCAGATAAAATCCTTCCTCAATACTAATACAAACAAATCTAAAAACCAAATGGTTTAAATACAGGTCACCATTTGGTTTTTAGATTTGTTTGTATTAATATTGAGGAAGGATTTTATCCGAAAGCTTTGCTATTATAAAGCGTGTTTTTCTCAGTTCTGGTTGTTATTCATATTTCCTTGCAGCTTGTTCTTTTGCTAAAGCTGTGACAAATGCCAGATGTGGGAGTCGTGATAACTTCCAGGGCTGCCAGCACACACATTCATGATAATGCCCTGGGAATTACACATGAACTGGCAGTTGATGGAGGGGAAGCCCTTGTGGTTTATGTAGACCCTACCCTGTTCACCGGGTGATGCTTTGATGTGGATGTGCATGCAGTCTATGGCAATCAGTACCTCCAGGTATTCTGCTACAGAGTGGAAAAGACACATATTGCTGGCCCTCTCCTCATGGGTGTTGGGGAAGTAAATGTCCTCACCGGCATGTGCTTGCATTGCATTCAGGAACTGGTGGAGTACCCTGGATGCAGATGTCTGTGAGACCCCCATGATATCCCACGCTTATATCACTTCATCGAATACGTGAATATCGAACACTCACATGAGCGAATATTCACATATTCAAAAACTGTATTGGGGGACTGTGCCCCCCCATGCTAAATATATATTCCTTCTCCGAGATCGCACTATAGTGAGGATAGGCAAAAATCCTGATCTTCACTCTACCTCAAAAAAAAAAATTCATAAACTTCGAGTACATGAATATTCACTTATGTGAGCATTCAATATTCATGTATTTGATGAAGTGATATAGACTCAATGTCCCCAGTAGGTCTTTGGAAAGTACCTGTAGCTAGAATTCTTAAGGCTATGCATACCTTGGTATCCAGTGGGATGGGCTCCCTTCTGTTGGCACTAGGTCTGAAATGAAGCTGGCACAGCTCAGTGATTTGAAAAAGTATGTCTCTGTCCACCCTATAGTGCTCTACTATCTCCAGATCATGTAGCCCCTGGTAAGTTACCCTGGGTCTGAACACTCTTCTCCTCCTCCTCGGTCTGTGGTGGTTCTCAGCATTATCATCCTCTCCACCCTCAGCCTGTAGCACATACTGACGGATCAAAACAATGGAAGCCACTAACATTTTTTCAGTTAAAATTCCCCCGCATGTGTACACCAGTGGTGCAGAGTTTGTGGGAAAAACAAGACTGTAAGGTGTTTCCATAGTTTATTCTGTTGTGCTGCAGATGTTGCCTGTATGATTGGCTGACTATGATGCATTCCACCTGCTACCTGTGTAATTTGTACTTGATTACTTTTATTCTATTTTCCTTTTTTTTTCCCTTCCCATTTCCTCCCCTCTTAAACCCCGAGGTGCACCAAGCAAACCCGGTGCCAAAATGTAAACAGTCCTGCTATTTCAGGTGGGGGGGGTTGGTTTGTTTTAGACTGGGTGCATGCTGTGAAAACCCATTTAATTAATGTAAACATGAAGAAATGGCCCTCCCTGGATGTGAACAAGTTCTTCTTTTCATGGAATAAGTCAATATAGCCTCAGACACACACCCTTGCTTAGCTATGCTTAGCTAAGCTTATCTGTGCACCATAGGGCTCCAATGTGCTTACACCATGCCTGACACACACCCTTTTCATGTCCTTTGCCCCTCCTGGTTACATGATCATCCAAAGCAACTACACGATTAGGTGCAGTTTGGCACTTAGAAGATTTTTGTGATTTAGTAAATTTCCCCTCATTTGCATGCCCCCACTGCCTTAATCCATAATTACTGCACTACCACAGAGCCTTTCCCCTTAACAACCACTGTTACCTGGTATTGTTTTGATTCTGCATGCCATAGACTATAATGGCAAAATGCAGATTTCCCTTAAAATTGAGTTTTCACATTTTTTTATTTATTTTTTTTTTATTTTTGGTACAATCTCATTTGCAAGCCACTGCCCTATACATAAATGACCGAGATTGGCTAGAAAAGAAAATAATTTTGATTTTTATAAAAATGAAGCACTTTTCCATGCCAATGGCCATATATTTGGCCATTGGCATGCCTAAAGAGTATAACATATGTTTTTTTTTTTTTGGAGCTGTCATGCCTCCTTTTTGTTATTTGCAGAAATGTATCCAGCTAGTAGTCAAATACATTTCTGCAACTAACACTGTTCTTGCACAGATACCCGTCTGCCTTCTGAATCACTAATTCAGCTTATTTGAATGGTTTCCACCAGAAAATGAGGTAATTAGCATTCTGCACTGTTTCCATGCAGGAACAGTGTAGGCAGGTTCGTGCACTTCAAAACAATAGTTTACTGGATTGCTCGGGTAGCCATATTCCATGCAGGAGCAGCTACAATTACTTGATTGAATCCTAGGGTAAGTTTATCTGATGCCACAGAGGGAAGTGAAGACCAAAACTCTTAGATAGATTTATGGGGTTGTCAGGGTAGAAAAGAAGAAAATCCTCAGATGGCATATAATCAGTCTGATTTTTTAGCTTGTCTTTTGTTTTTGGAAGTCCTACATTTTTCTTTGACCCTGCATGCCACTGTTTTTTTTTTTTTTATTTTGTTTGTGTGAGCCTTTTTAGAACCCCTTGTTGTTCAGCTTCCCGAAAAAGGAACCTGAACTGGAAGAAAACTCCACTAATTGCAAGTTCTCTTCACCCTGCAGAACATAGATGTGTTTGCAGTTAAGGAAACATGATTAAAGGCTATAGAGAGTGCCCAAGTACTGCAAGGCTTTAATGTGTTCCATGCATTTATTCCAGCTACTTCACCAAAGGGGACAAAAGATGGAGGTATCTCTATCTTCATTAAAAACAATCACACCTCAAGACTGGTAAATCAGTATGACTCACTTGAGCATCTCTACATCCAACTCGCCATAAGTGAAGTCCCATGGAATGTTATTGCAGGCCATAGATCCCCCTCTATGACCCAGGATACCCAAACCACATACCTAAACCTGCTGGAGTCACTCATCACTTAACTGAACACTATAGTCTTGGGAAACTTCTAATACCCCACTATAGAATGAGAAACATAACCATCTCCCAATACAAAGGCACAGAAATTCCTGGACTTTGTTAGCAAAATGCTCTGGACCAGCTAGCCCATGCTACCACCAAAGGTGATAACATCCTTGACCTTATCCTCACAAATATCGGGGTAACTTTGTACTCACCCATATGTAATGAACACACTTGTCAGGTCAGACCATAAACTGATCTTCTTTGAAAATAAGCTAAAAACAATTACCATATCTACCTCTCAAATGTTTAGGAAATATTCCAAAATTAACCTCCTACTTAACTACTGATACATTGTCAAAATTTCAAGACCTCCCCAAACCACATCAGCTCCACTGCCTATATAGAAAAGTTTGAAAAAAAACATATATCATTATGTAAACAACTACACTGAAGCAGTGGTGCCCATCCAAAATAATTATAGTATCACCTCAAAGAACAAGCTACTCTGGTGAAATCCCAGTATCAACAAGCAATATAACAAAAGGAAGAAAAGCATTCGCAAATCCAAGAAGGGCAAAGACCAGCAAGGCAAGAAACCTCTCATCAAAATAAAAAAAGCAATGTGGGAGTTTTATTAAGCCCACCAAAGCCAAATTTGAGATGAAGATAGCCCTGCAGGCAAAAGAAAACCATAAAGCCTTCTTTAGTTATGTCTGCAACCTCAAAAATAATACCCAACAGTGAGCTAAACTAACTGCAAACAGAACCACATATATAGAATCAGAGGAATTAGAAAATCTACTGGCTGATAAATTTAGCTCCAATGTCCCCTGCCCTCCCAGTCACACACTGAAAAATATCCTTGACCATTAAGCCCCTGGTGAACAGGTCCTCAACACACTTTCCAACGCTAGGAATACTGCATCTATGGACCCTGATAATATCCAGGGATGACTCTTAAATAGTATGACACACGACCTATCCAGTCCTCTAGAATCACTGTTGGTTTCATGCCCAGCAACTGAAGGACTGCGATGGTTATTCCTTTGTACAAACCTCATTTGCAAGGCCATGAAAAAATCATCATGGATATTTTAAACAAAGGCATAAGAAATCTTCAGACATTGGATCCAATACAGTTTGGATTCATCAAGGGCAGAAAGTGCCTGCTCAAACTGGTAGACTTTGTTTTGAGACAGTCACCAAAGCCATGGATGATGGCAAAATGGTACACACTAACTATCATGACCAAGACATTCAACATGGTTCCCCATTTGTATGTAGTTTACAAACTCCCAAAACTAGAAGTAAACCCCTATATCATCTACTGGATAGCCAGATCTTTCATGGATAGGACACAGAAAGTCAGAACAGGGGATGTTACTTCCACAAAAAGACTATTCACCAGTGGAGTCCCTCAGGGCTTGGTGCTGGGGCTGCTCCATTTTGGCATTTATTTTTTGGAAGTCAAAGCTAGCATTAAGGGCCTCTGGCTGACCATGTTTGTAGATGACTGCAAACTTAGTGCAATTACTGAATCCCTCAAGGATACAAATGCTATCCAATGATACTTGTCACAAGTTAATTGGTGCAAGAACCATGGTTAAAAGCTGAATACAAAAAAATGCATAACAGTATCCTTTGGTAAGACAGCCATCACTAGGAATTACCACACAGACTATGCACTTGAGCGCTGACCCAGTGGCTAAGGACATGCAAACACATGTGGACAGTGACTTGACCTTTGACCATCACATATTTATCATTGAAGGAAATCATTCTATATTGTGCAACTTGTAAGCAAGGGTATGGCTTCCAGGTCCAGAGATGTCAAACCCCCTACATTCAGCTATCATTGAATTGGTCAATGAATAAAATGTCCTCTTCAGTACGTACCTTCCAAAGCATTTGCAACAACTGGAATGCCCAATGTTGTTCATCACAAAAAGAATACATGGCATATGCTGACCACCTCAAAGCCTTATCTTTATATTCAGTCTCATACATACTACTGAAATGTGATCTTTTCCTGGCTTACAAGACAGCATCAGATCCTATACTGATTAATTTGTTTCATATCTACAAGTCTAATAGCATTAGAAACACCCAGTCCAAGGATCTCATCCTTGGTTACAACATAAATATGACAGCTAAGAAGAGCAGGTGTGTGTCTCAGACTATCCCCTGCTATTAAACAAGCTTCCCATTTATGTCAAGCAGTGCTTGTCCCTAACTTCATTTAAACACAACCATAGCCTGTGGATGGGGAACTGGAAATTTACCCATGGACTGGCACCTCTGCCCTTATTGGATAGAGGCAGCTTGTAAATACACTGCCACTTCAACATAACTATATGCCCCTGGGAAACATATCAAGTCATGTATAAATGGAAAACCCTGGGTAGCCCAAACTATTTGCCCTTGGGTAATTTGTCCATTCATTTATAAATGGGAAAATGTGGCTGATTTAAAAAGGCCTTCTAGGGTAGCTAGCCTTGTAATCACCTATAAACCTATATGTTTCTGTTAAATTTTGGA
Source organism: Protopterus annectens (assembly GCF_019279795.1). Taxonomy (NCBI): domain Eukaryota; kingdom Metazoa; phylum Chordata; order Ceratodontiformes; family Protopteridae; genus Protopterus; species Protopterus annectens. Next base: position 515,715,281 of record NC_056748.1, on the reverse strand, counting down.
AAAGAGGGTTGAAAAATCTAGGTAAACCCAAGAAATAACTTTCCTCTTTCATCAAAACCCTTAACAGTGTCCTTAGTGGAAGAACAAAATGACACTTCTTTATCTAGGGAAGCATTTACAGTTTCAGTTTTACCATCCTCTGGTAAGTTCTGAGACAGTAGCAGCTCTGGAAACAACATCAGTAGTGTCATACACACATTTCAAAGAATGTTTGATTACCTGAGATACCATATAGACAATATAAAGTTTTATTACCTGAAAGAATGAGATTGGCATGTAAATTCCTTAAGTTATTCAAAGACTTAGATATCTGTACCTGACAATTCATAATTCTGAAGGCCAGGATATAAGAAGAAAAAAGTACAGTTTTGTAAGTAAACTTATCATAACAGGAGATATTGAAATGATCACTGATTCACCTATGAATCACTATGAATGAATCACTTACCATAACAGGAGATATTCAAATGATCACTGCTGCAGTAATCTAAAGTATAAGGGGCATACTCTGCTTAGGATATAATAGCTAGTCAGCTTCCAAATCTTCAGGGCACCTTCCATGCACCCAGTCTGTTAGAGCGAGGTGAGCTGAATAAAAGACAGGTTTGTATGTCAAGCCCTTCATAGCTTTTATGCCAACTGAAACAGGAAGGCTAAGCCCCTAGAGGACATTTCTAAGAAAAGTGAAAAACACAACTCCACACCCTGGCATAAAAAACACACCAAAAAACAAGGGGATGGAGGCAGGCAGCAGCTAATCCAGTGGCGATCATACAAACATCTACTATTATGATGAGTTTATTTAAACAACTGTATTATGTTCATCATATTAATCATTGACACAGTAACCTAAGCTATATGGTTAGATTATAATAGTTTAGAGCATCTGCAAAGTGGAAGAGAAAGGGACCAGAAGCCCCTGGTCCCAGCAAAGTCTGAGCTAGAACTGGGGAAGGAATCTAGCTTGTATTTTGTAGAAGTATGTTCAGAGGACCATGTTGCTAATTCTAGAATACTCCTAGAGTCAAACCCATTCCAAAAAAACCATAGATAAAGCCAAGTCCCTGGAAGAATGTTCCTTGAATCTGCCTGGAGTAGTTTTGTTGTTGTGGGAATAACAAAAGTTAATAGCCTTAGACAACCATTTGGAAATAGTCTATTTTGACACAGGCTGTCCCTTCTTCTTACCTTCACAAGAAATGAACAACCGATCAGAAGATCTAAAAGTTTTTGTTCTGTCAAGATAGAACCAAAGTTGTCTGTAGACCTCCAATGTATGAAATTTCTTTTCTCCCTCATTCTTGAGTTCAGGAAAGAACACTGGAAAATTGACAGTTTGGCTTAAATTAAACTCATGTACCACTTTAGGCATAACAGAAAGTTTAGTTCCCAAAGAAACTCTGTCTCTGTGGAAAATGAGATAGGGCTGATCACCATTAGATCTTGCAATTAAGATACTCTTCTTTCAGAGGTCAGAACAATAAGTAAAACTATTTTCCATGTTAAGTATCTCAGGTCAGCAAAACAAGCTGGTTCAAATGGTGCAAGTGTTAGCTTGTGCCCCACAAATTAAGATCCCAAGGTGGAACCACCTGTTTTCTTGGAGGTTTTTTGTGCAAGACCCCTTACAAAAACTATTTTTTAAACCTTTTAACATGAGAATTCACTGAAAGGGGGGGATTGATAGGCAGATATGCTAAAATGGCCAGCAGTGAACCTTGATAGAGGAGTAAGATAGGCCATAAGACAGAAACTCACACAAATACTGCAAAATCAGAGAAACACTAGTTTTTTTTGGCACCGACTAGAAAACTTTTGCTAGTTGCTAATATATGCTTTTTAGTAGCAGATTTGCTTGCATCCATTAGTACCTGCTGCACATCTTCAGTAAACAGATGCTTAAAAAGTATCCAGACGCTATATCCAGGCAATCAGTTGTAGCTGTTTGAGGTTGGAATGTATCAAACACCCCTGTTCTTGTGTGAGTGGATTCAGTCTCTGAGGAAGTTTTGTGATAATTGCCCCTGGCCATTTCCAAAAGAAGGGAAAATCACTGTAGCCTAGGCAAGAAAGGAGTCACCACAATAATTGTTGGGATTCATTCTGAATCTGCAGAAATATCCTGGATATCAGTAGAAAGGCTGGAAAAGTATGCAGGAACATTCTTGTCCAAGGAAAAAGGCATCTGTCTTCCAGTCCTTCTTGAAGGAGTCCTGCTGCAGAACTTTGCCAGTTGATTGTTAAGAGAGGAAATCAAAAATGTTAACTTGAGTAGCTCCCCACAGATAGATAAAATCTTGGAAAACCTCCTTATCTAGTTTCCATTCCTGAGGATATGCCTTTGCCCTGCTCAACGTGTCTTCCTCATAGTTTTGATCTGCTGGAATGCTGGATGACTGTAAAGTGAGATTGTGATGTAACTCTGTATCTGATGCTGACATAGCTAGTCTACATTGGGGGTAGGGGGTTTCTCTTTGCTTGTTTATGTACCATGTCACTGTGGCACTGTCTGTAACTACTTCATGAGGTCCTCAGACCAAAGATGATTCAGAGAGTTGACAACCTTTATAAGTGTTAGCATCTCTTTTATGTTGATGTGCTTTGGTCTATCTTTGTTGGCCCAGAGACCATGCACTTTTACCCCGCCCTCCATGATACTGCTCCCATTGCAAGTTGTAAGGCACCTGTTGTGATTGACTGTTTTGCAGCAGGAGGGGAGAAGAGAAAACGTGGATTCATGGATATTTGATGTCTCCACAAAGTGATTTATCTTTCCACAGTCCTAGAACAGGAATTTGAAAAGATAAGGGATGTTGGTGCTGAAACCAGAGAGTCTTTAGATACCATTTTATCTTTCTCATGTGGAGTCTTGCAAGTGGCATCATGAGAATCATGGATGCCATGAGCCCCAATATCCTGAGGTATTCCCTCACAGTGACAGATGTCTGAGTGAAAAATCCCTGGAATAGATTTAAATATAGATCTGTATTTTCCTGTAGAAGAAGAACTCTTTATACTGGTGTCTAGCAGGCACCCCAGAAACACAATCCTGTGAGATGAAGTCAAAAAAACTTTTGAATGTTCTCATGAAATCCCAGCTTGTGCATATGTCTTACCCAAGTGAGGGAATTCTGACACTTTGAAAAATACTCTGCAAAGAAAAGCAAGTCACCTAAATATGGGAAAAATGGATACCCTGTAGACTACAATGGGCTATGACAGGAGTTGAACACTTTATGACACTCTTGGACCAATGAATAGTGTTACAGTTATACTACACTATTTAGGTAGTCTGTGCCTTTACTCAATGAAGACACTGAGACAATGCTGCTGTTACAACATTCATTTACTGCACACGAGGTTTGCATCTAGCTTAACAATGAAACTGTTCTTCAGCTTACAGCATCAGGTCTGTAATGATAGAAAAATCAAAGTCTCTCATACAAAAGAAAATGTCCCAATCTTTATAGTGTCTTTTCTGCCTGCATCAGCAGTTTAGACAATTTGCCAGAATAATAAGTCTTTCCTTTTAAGCTGGTCTGCTGACAGTTTGTTTTCCATAATTTAAACATTCTGTTCCTGAAGAATAACTCCTTTCATCCTTGACCTATCTTTGTGTATCATGTTGATGAGACACAGCTGCATACAAGAGTTCATCTTTTCCCTTGTAGTGTTTTGGATGATATGGGTCATGATGATACCTATAGCACTGATGATTACATGTCGGATAGGGATTAATTTGATTCTTATATATCTTGAAATATGGATTTAAATGCTTATTGTCCAATAGACACGTCTGCCGTGGTCATTAATAGTAAATTTATGCCACCTTTTATGCATGAAGGAATTAAGAAGTTTCATTCTATGATTGAATTTGAACTTGAATTGTTATTTAAAAGTTTTAGTTTAAAGCAAATTGAGTATAATTTGCCTAAACAAGAATGGTTAGCTTTATCTGATTTTTCTATACAAAAAGAACTCATTGTTAAACCTTTGGATAAAGGTAACAAAATAGTAATAATGCATTATACACAATATTTAAGAATGTGTCTTGAATTATTAGAGGACAAGACAGTGTATCAAGTAGTGAATAAAATGTTATTGAACAAGCTAAGAAAAATTATGCATTACTATTCAGAGGGGTTTGAGACTGGGCTATTGGTCTGAGAATGATGTTAAGAAAAAATGAATGTGTGAAGAAACAGGTTCAGCTTACTTTTATTGTTTACCTAAAATTCATAAGGATAGTATTAACCCACCGGGCTGACCCATAGTCTCTGCCAGTAAATACTTCTTACATAATTTGGGTGTTATTTTACATGGAGTGTTACTGAAAGAAGCTAAGCAACTCCCTTCCTACATTAACGATTCCTTTGATTTTTTAAACAAGATAAAGAATGTTATATGGAAGAATAACATGTATTGGATAACATTAGATGTAAGAAGTCTTTATACAAGTATTAAACTTTTTTTTGGATTAGAAACATTACTTTGTCAGATGGGTAATAGCCCATTTACTCATTATATTTTAGATTTAGTACAATTTTGTTTAGAGAATATTTTTTTTTATTTTGATAATCAAGTTTATCACCAAATACAGGGTACCGCGATGGGTGCTTCATTCGCACCCATATATGCCAATATTTTTATTGGTTTGGTAGAAAGAGAGTGTATTTGTAATAAATCTTTTTTTAAGAAATATGTGAAATTTTATTTTAGGTACATAGATTATTTAATTTTTTTATGTGAGGGTGGTAGTCATTTGGTGTCAAATTTTGTAGAAGAAATTCAGTTAAATAGATTTCAAATATCCTTTGATGGTCTACAAGTTGGACATCAGGTTTCTTTTTTGGATATTAATTTATGTGGAACAGTAGGAAAATATATCAGTACAAGTATTCATAGAAAATTTGAAGTAATAAATGAGTTTTTAATGGGCACTAGTTGCCATCCAAAACATACTATATAATCGTTGCCCTTTGGTGAATTTTTGAGAATCTCTAGGCTTTGTAATGAAGAACAGGTGTTTATGAAAGAATTGGAACAAACAAGGACGATGTTTAAGAATAGAAAATTTGATGTTAAATTAATTGATAAAGATATTCAAAAAGTATTAAACATTAGATATAATATTAGTCAAAAAGCAAATACTTTTAGAAGTAAAATTAGTAATGATATAAATGTAGATGGTTTATTTGTAGTTTCCACATACAATGTTCTGAGTGATAGTATTAAACAACATATACTACACTTTTGGGAATTTCTTAAGAGTTTTGCTGAACTTGGTGGTTTAGTAAATAGACGATTAATATTTTCATATAAGAGGGGGAGAAATATTAAAGACATGATAGTACATACTAGATTCCAGAGACCTGAGATTAGATTAAATCAACAAATTCATGTTAAAGGAATGAAGCCCTGTGGCAGATGTAGTGGATGTTCTTATATAGTAAATTCTTTCTTATATATTAATAACATTCGTTTTATAGTTAATGGAGCCTATGACTGTAGGACAGAGGGGGTTATTTATGCTATTAAATGTAATTGTAATATGTTCTACATTGGACAAACTAAAAGAATGTTTAAAATAAGATTGTTAGAACACTTGAGGGACATTAGAATAAACAAGTTGGAGAGCCCTTTGGCTCAGCATTTTAATGAATGTCACAGTGGAAATTCTGTGGGTTTAAAAGCTACTATTTTGGAACAAATTAAAATAGAAAATTGTGAGAAATAAAGATATAAGCTTATGCTTTTAAGGAAGGAAACTGTTTTTATTTAAAAATATGGTACATTAATGCCTAAGGGCTTGAATACAGAATGTTGTTGGAAAAGTATTATATGAACTGATGTGTGTTACTTTAAAAATTTTTATTAATTTTATGACTGTTTAATTGTTTCATTGTTTATCAAATTGGAGCTGGGGTTATATATACTGTTTTTTTAAATCTGGTATGTTACTCCTTGAAGACTGATTGTGGCCAAGGCGCTAGAGAAATAAACTTGTTCCAGTGGCTTTTGTGGTTTCGTTTTGTGGTGAAGCAACTGTGTGTTTTTCTGTTCCTGTGTTGCAAGAGTTCATCTTGACCTGCTTGTAGATAATAATTTTACAAAGCTGCATAGTTTATGAGATAAAATCTTTTACTTCTGATTCTTATTAACAATGAATGCCAAGCTATATAGGTTTGCCAAGTTAGGTAACTGAGTTCTAGCTGAGTGCACTCTACACATTGAAATGCAGAACATTTATTTCACATTTTCAGAAAAATCCACAGAAATCCATTTTAACCTGTTCTTTACTCTCACAATTCCCACTTCTTATTTATAAAGCCGGAAATTACTGTTCATTTTCAATTTTTTCTTTAATGGTACACATTGAAACTTTCTCAAGTTTATTCAGGTTAACCACCATGATTTGCTGAACTCTATAAGTTTTTCGCAAATGACAACTTAGGTAGCAATTCCATATAGTTAGTATGACTATAATGCCTAACACTACTAATACATGATGTATCAACCAATTTAACAGATTTTTTTCTTGATTTTGCCCAACCAGTAAAGATATCCCACCAGTTGTGAGCAGTGTTTTTTTGGTCTTTTCAACCAAACTTAGTAGTTTATCTTTTGCAATGATGCTTAATATCTCATAATACAAAATACTTTTATTTCTTTTTTTCCAAATACTCTCTGAGCATTTTAGTATTGTTCATTATGCTTTTTAAATTATCCAAGGATACAGATATATTGGAAAGCTGTGTTAAGTCATAATTCCAGTTCTTGGAAATATTCACTTCTATGGGTTCAGTAAACACATAGCTCTTATTATTCCATTTAAGGAAATCAATATGTGATAAACATTCTACAAAAGGTAATTCTAAATTATGACCTATGTCTTGTTGCTGAATCTAGCTTTGTTTGCATAACTTGAGCACTAATCTAGGCCTTCTTAAAAGTATTGAATTGTAATTATTACTGCTTGGTAGTAACCTGATTAAAGTGTAGCTATCATTCTAAGCCTTTTGGTTTAAGCACTTGGGCTTCAGACCAGTTGTTTTACATTAAGAAGGTTTGTGGTTTGCACTGTTGTGGTAGGACAGGTAGCTTACATCCTTCTAAGTTGGGAACTGCTGATTGAGGGCTCAGTGCCTGTTATTCTAAAAGTGTATTAGTTCTGTTTTAAGCACTTGGGCTTCAGGCCAGTTATTTTACATTAAGAAGGTTCGTGGTCTGCACTCTCGTGGGAGGAGAGACTGGACTTTGCCCTTCTGAGCTTGGAATTTCTGGTTAAAGGCTTATAGCGCCTGCATATTTGAACTGTTTCTTACTGAAATTGGTGCACCTTGTTTGCTGTAGCATAGACTAGATCCAGGCCTGCTGAATCTAGCTTTGTTTGTATAACTTGAGCACTAATCCAGGCCTTCTTTTTTGGAGAAGGTTCCCCTGTACCCCAGTGACAGGAGTGTGCAGTTAGAACTTGTCTGATTGAAGACTACAGGAGCAGGGCTCAGTCTTGAGATTTTTTTACTGGTTAATTGGGTAATTTGTTTAAAAGCCTTTTCTGATTGCTTGAAGTTATCTAAAGCTGTTTTATGTGTAGTTGTTACTGTTTGTAGTCATTTAAAGCTGTCTTAAGTGTATTTTTTTACAGTTTTTGCCTTATCTTTTAAAAAAAATGTTTCCTTGTTTCCCACCTTTCTTAGTCCAATTTTCAGGCCAGTGCTGAATTCAGGGCTGTGTTACAATTTTCTGAGTTGCCCATACCTTACTTGGATAGAGGGAGGTTTCTCTGTTCACCTGTGAGTGAGGGAGCTTTGAGCAGCCATCTGTCCCTGGAGGAGTGGTTCCAGCCCATAAGTTAGTAGTTTATAGGCCATTTTGGGCTAATTTCTATCTCTTTCATTTCCCTGCTGTAAAAAACATGTTTGCACAGTTTTGCACATCCAGGCAGTGCCGGTTAACTATGACTAAATTTATCCCGGCTCCACCAAGTCTCCTCTTCAGTTTTTCCCTTGAAAGTAGTCTAACTCTCAACCTAAGCACTTAAAAAGCATCCTACAGTCCAGCACCTGTTCAGACCTAATAGCAAGCACTAATATACCCCGACACTTGATTGCCCAGCAGGGTAAGGGTCATTATTCACCCCTCACCAACCAAGTGACTAAGCAGCTCACCTTACTACTCAGGCATGACCAAAGGGCAATTTTAGATATACTCTGTAGTCCAGCTGGTGAACCCGGGTATCCTGAGGCAATGTTACAACTGCCTCATGTACACAGACAATCCTCTCCTCCTACCACAAAACATTAACATATGTGAGAGATGCAATTATATAGCTAAATTGGAAGCTAAGCTCTCTCCACCCAAGACTGGAACAGGCAGTCATGAGGAGAAGGTTAACACTTGTTTGTACTAACAGCAGGATCGAATGGCAAATGTACAGGCATTTTTCTACCTGTCATGACTTCAAAAGGTGAAATCCCTGTTTTACTGTGTGGAGTTGCTCTGACACACAGCAAGATTCCAGGCAAATGTTTTACCCAATTCAAGCCTTTTTCCAAGCAGACTTTTTTAAGGCGTTCCTTAAGAGTCCTGTTCATTCTTTCAACTATCCCATTAGACTGGGGGTGGTAAGGAACATGAATTTGTTGCTGGATACCAAGCAAATCACACAAACTTTCATTAGTTTACTGACAACTTGTGGCCCATTATCAGATTTGATAACTCGTGGCCATCCCCAATGACAAAAAATGTTTTTCCATAAGGCTTATGCTTTAGCCTTAGCTGTCATTGTTTTTGTAGGAATTGCTTCTACCCATTTTGAAAAAACATAAAACTACCACTAGAAGATACATGTACCCACCTTTAGCTGGGGGGTAAAGGACCTGCAAAATTAATTTGGATAGCATACCAAGGTCCATCCGCTGGAGTTACCCTTAATAACTGTGGCTTTTCCAATTGAGCATTAACCTGCAAACATATTAAGCATTTAGCATGCACTAAATCACAGATTTTCTTTAACTGTGGATGCCAGTACTTGTTCTTTATAATGGGCCATAACATTTGTGTACCAAATGTCCCAATACCTGATGACTAAATTTCACTAACTGTTTTGCCTGTTGGTATGGTATATAAGGAAGACTAGAACCATCTTCAAAACATTTTGCATAATATTGCCCTGGACTTTCTCCTACAAGAGTACATTTTTCTAACTCTTCATGCAGTCCAAACATAGTTTGGATCTGCAGCAAACAAATCATGCTGCAAATTCTGAAATGAAAATGTCTGTATGGCATGTACTGCAGTGGTTTTATCTGGTACACTAGAAAGGTGTTCTGTAGGATACAATTGCATTCCTTCCTTTTCTGCCTTTTTTGCTATCTGATCAGCATAGTTATTTAACTGCAAATTTTTATTTGTAGCTTTCTGATGAGCTTTTACTTTTAAGATACTACAGCAACCCACAAGGGACTGACTATGAACCAAATTCCAAATAGTCTGTAACACAGAAGCATGCTTGAGTGGTTTGCCCATGTAATCAACAAACCCTCTCCTTGCTTATGTGGACATATGCAGCTGCAGAGAATTAATTACATATGCACTGTCTAAAAAATATTGACAGGTGGAAAATGCTATAACACATAAAGAACTGCTTCCAGTTCAGCTCGCTGAACAGACATATGTCCCGGTAACTGAATCAGAGTTGGCTGTCCCATAGAAGAGTTTTCTGGTACCACTGCAAATCCAGTCTGATACTGTCCATTGTGCCAAAATCGAGCACTGTCAACAAAGATGGATGGCCTGTCTTCCTGAAAATTAGGAGACAGAATGGACTTTTCTGGATTTGAAATGTGCCTAATGCAGTCATGTCATTTTCCTTCATATCCCATGATGTTAGATAAGTAATACTTATCTCCTGCCTTTATTGTAACTTGCTTGCCACTAAATAATGACAACCATTTTGCAAGCACTGCTTGATTTATGTCATCAATCAGTTTATTTAATTGAGTCTCATTTACCTAAGCCTGTATGTACTATAATGTCTTTAGAGAAAGCTGTTAGGTATTCAGTTTGTCTTAAACCCCAATAAATGGCCAAAAGTTGCTGAATGCATGGATGGTATCCCCTCTCAACATGTGTCATCTTACTACTGAAAAATGTAATGGGGCATAAAGTCTTTTCCATTCTAGAATCAGAGCTCTGAGGCCACTCCTGTAAAAGCACAGCAGAGAGTGTGCTAGGTCCAGCTGCTGCCTGTAACACAAAGGGACGTGTTAAACTCGGAGCTACTAATTCTGTAACCTTGGCTAATGCTGCCTTTAAATCACAAAAAGCTGTATTTTCCTTTGGTCCCCACTCCAGAAAAGGTAATTCTTTCTGGCTGGAAAGCATGTCATACAGAGGAGCTGCCATGCTGGCATAATCCTCTATAAATTCCCGATTGTAATTCATGATACCCAGAAATTTGTGCAAATCCGGAATGGTAACCAGTTTATCCATTTGCAAAATTCCCTGTACCCTCTCTGAACAAGGACTATGCCTGGAAGGATGTAAAATAGTACCTAGAAATTTTACTTCAGATAACATGAATTGCACCTTTTCACTTTTAACCTTAAACCCTGCCTCCTGTAGTGTTTGAAGGACCTGTGTTACTTTAGCTAAATGCTGTTCTTTTGTTTCAGACTGTATTAGTATGTCATCAATGTAATGCAGAACAGAATCATCAGATTCTAGACCTTGTAGTATTCATCCAACTATTTGGTGAAATATAACCGGACTGTTTTGAAATCCCTATGGTAACCGCGTCATGACATACTGTTCATTTTGAAATGTAAAGGCAAACCTTTGCCAATCTTTTTCCTGCAGTGGTACTACAAAGAAACCATTAGCTAAGTCTATGACTGTAAACCACTGAGTTTGTGGTTTTATTCTTGCTGCTAGCTCTGGGACCCCTAGAATCAGATGAGCCTGGGGAGTCGTGAATTGGTTCACTTTTCGTAAATCAATAACCAATTGGTAAGTGCCATCTTTCTTTTTAACTGGCCATATGATTGAATTTGTAGGGCTATTTCCCTTTTAAATTATTCCCACATCAAGCCATCACTGTATGCAATTTTGCATGTCTGTCTCTGCTTCCTTTGGGATCAGATACTGTTTTTGAAATGGTGGAATAAAATCTTTGTTACTACCTACAGAAACTGCTTCCTGTAGCTTCCCGCAGTCTGTGGGCCCTTGAGACCACAATGTAGCGAACTGTTGTTTTACCTTTAACCATACTTCATTTTCAGTAGGGCTGACAGTACGGCCCTTTTCAGAACTGTTTGATACATGTATTGCCTCAGTGATACATAACATGGGGCCTTGTCCTTGCCATATAATACCATTAGGAAGGTCTATGACAATTCCCATTTTGGACAATATATCCATTCCCAAGATTGTGGAGGTGCTAGAGATATGCATCAAAAATGGTTTACCTTTGAAAGGTTGAAAATCAACCTACCGAACGACCCTTTGTGCGAACCAGAATGACAAAAATCGTCAGTCCGATCTGCACCAAAGTTTGAAAATCAGCAAATCGAAAACCAGATTCACTGATTTTCGAACTACAATTCCAAATATATAGAGTAATGCAGGGGGGCAAGCCCCCCTGTACCCCCCACACACCCCTACTTTATTATTCTAACTCCGAGATCACACTACAGTGGGGAAAGGATCCACTTCCCAATCCCCACTATAGTGCACCCCGTACCAAAAATGCCGAATCTGCAATGAGCAAGCGTTATTGTGCATTCGCTCATTGCACATCCAATGCATTTTGTTTTCGGCCTTCCGAGAACTTGAAAAAGTCCTTTTGAATGTTTGGATTTCACACGTGCATTACGCACATGTAAAGGTAAACCATCAAAAATATCCCTTTCACTGGTTCCCCTTAATGGGAGAATTGTACTTGTACAGGTTTACTACCTATGGCTAGACATCCAGAGCCATTAAAACCTGAAATACATGTATGCTTAGACAAGTCAGGAGGCAGATGCCTACCTGTCACTGAGACGGCCACTCCAGTATCTATAAGAACATCTTCCCACAGGTTCCCCTCTACCCAAATGTTGATAAGTGGTCATCCATTTTTCTCTTTCTTGAAGTTAGTCAAGAAAGAGACTTGGGTGGGGGGGGGGTCACACCCCTATAGTAGATCTACTTCCCACCCCGAATCATCAGTAGTATTGGACTGCAAATGGCATAATTGCAGTGTTTCCTCGACCTCTTCACAGTCAACATAAGAAGATCGATTACATTCACGATGCAAAGCTATTCGCTGCTGATAATTAGGGTTTACTGGATCATCAGGAACAAAGTCAGAAGGGACAGTTGTATCCTGTGTGCTAACAATATTACCTTGTACATTGACACTAGGTGTCACACCATTCCTTTGCTGTACTGGGAATACTGACTGCTGAGTGTTTGTGGTATATGGGGGTTGTTGCTGTAGTCCCCTATTACCCTCTGTCACATATTGTTGTGAAGTGTACTGCTGAGTTTGTACTTCTGGCTGCATTACCTGTTGCTGTTGTGGTACATGTGGCTTATCAAAACTTTTCATGGTAAGAAACTTACCCTTTGCCTCTTGCTCCTGGTGCCATCTGCGATAATATTTACAATAATTTTTCGTATGACCTACCTGTTTCAGGAATAACAAATAGGCTCTATAGATTGAGTAACTTGAGAATTTAACTGAGTGGATGGGAGAGCTGAAGCTGCCCTTTGTTGCCCCTGTATAACTTACCCTTGATGTGATTGTCCTGCTACCTGCTGTGGGACTTGCTGTCCTTGATTAATCCATCTCCCATGCCCCCTTCCTTTTACTTCACTAACAATGGGTGCAGAATGGGGAGTGTAAATCTTTTGATTATGAATAGCATTATCTTGGCACATAATATGTGCTCGTATCAATCTATCTACTAACTCTGTGAGTGTGTTTGAAGATTCCTCATAAATAAGTTTAATATCCCCTGGGACACCTTTCAAATGGTCCCAAAAGGAGCACATAACAGCTTTTTGAAAATTGACATCTTTTATATCTTTTTCATCACTGCCATTGACTAGCATATATGGCAGCTGATAATGTTCTGCTTGTTCTTCTAAAGAATCACAGACTGTCATTTGAAACTGATCTAAAAGTGTTGGTGTGAGATATTGCCCCCTAGTTAATGCTAATAATACTGCTGTCATTCTTAGGTGTTTAGTTTGTATTGGATACTGCTTTTGCTGAATATAAGCCATAAAGTGCTGTGGAATACAATTCCAGAAGCAACGTTCAAGTGTATCATTCCATACAGTGCCTACAGTTTCAAGAACTCAAGCTTCAAATGTAATCATGTTATTAAAAATACCCTTCTGTTTATCCCACTTAGGGAGAGTTTCTAAAATCCTAGACTGATGATAAACTTCAGCAGAAAAACCTGCTGAGGCTATGATAGTTTCTAGTGCTTTAGATTGATATTTTCCTAACAGGCCATGTAATCTTAAAAGGTCTTGATTAGCTAAGTCTGTTGCTCTAGCAGCCTCAGATTCCTGTGTCTCCAACTGAGCTCATAATGTGTTTATTTCCTCCATAGCGACAGTTACGTCATGCTGCATGTCAGCCAGCTGCTTGCCATATTTTTCTTACAAAAGAACAACTTTACTCATTAACCCTTTTATCATACCAATAGCTTTACTGCCCTGTTCAATAACAGTTTGTATAAAGGTCTTAATTTCAATCTGTGAGACTTTCAAAAACTGAGAAAATTATTTTGTACATTCAGCGGTGTCATCGTGCAGTTTACCAGATACATTCCATTTATCACAGTAAATCTGAAAATGACCCATGAGGTCAAGATCCTGCTGGTTGCTAACTTTAGCAATCCAATCTTTACACTCCTGAAAATCAGACTGTAAAGTACAAACTCTGACATCTGCATCACCCTCTAATAAATCTTTTGCAACAGGATCTATAGAAACAGGAACCATTGTCTGTGCTTCAGGCATTACTTTATCCCGGTTGTGTTCCAGATTTTGTAGAGTATGTTTATGACAAGTCATGTAAAAAGCAACATTTAAATCATTGCAAATAGCACATTTTTGTACATTTTGTGGCACGTTTGCCTTACATACATACCAATCAAAGGCAGGGATTCATTTACATAATGCTGGATTGTCAGTTTTCCCTAGTAAAGACATACAGGTGCTAACATGCTGATTACACCATGTATTTAAATAATTCCACACATTTATATATGGTTCAGACACATCACAAGTAAAAGACTGAGATCACTACTTAGCATTTTCATGAATTGCATTCATCATTAAAAGAAGAACAGAAGAAAATATTTACCACAAACGTTCAGAACAAGGTGGCCAGTCTTGACATGAAGATCAGTTGTGGGAAAATTCTCTGCTGTCTTTCACTAGATGCTGGTGATATGAAAATTTTGGCAGTAGTATTTTTAGGCCTCGTGAGTCACCAACTGTCTGAAGAAAAATTACTGTACTGCCCTGTACTGCGCTGCAGTGTTTGTCCTCCAGTCAATGGACAAAGCTTAGGAAGAGAAGAATCGATTCTAAGAAGGTCTGTGCTGGAATGTCGCACTGTGAGAGGAACCTCTTCAGGTCACCTTCCCGGTTGTTTGGACTGGACTGGTCTTGCCACTGTTAAAGTTATACTACACTATTCAGGTAGTCTGTACCTTTACTCAATGAATACACTGAGACAGTTCTGCTGTTACGACTTTTATTTACTGCACATGAGGTTTGCATCTAGCTTAACAATGAAAGGTATAAACATCAAAACCATACTTCAGCTTACAGCATCAGGTCTGTAAGGACAGAAAAATCAAAGTCTCATACAAAAGAAAAAAGTCTCAATCTTTATAGTGTCTTTTCTGCCTGCATCAGCAGTTTAGAGAATTTGCCAGACTAAGTCTTTCCTTTCAAGCTGGTCTGCTAACAGTTTGTTTCCATATTTTAAACATTCTGTTCCTGAAGAATGACTCCTTTCGTCCTTGGCCTATCTTTGTGTATCATGTTGATGAGACACAGCTGCATACAAGAGTTCATCTTGACCTGCTTGTAGATAATAATTTTACAAAGCTGCATACTTTATAAGAGATAAAATATTTTACTTCTGATTCTTATTTGAAATGAATGCCAAGCTATATAGTTTTGCCAAGTTAGGTATCAGAGTTCTAGGTGAATGCAATCTACACACTGAAATGCAGAACATTTATTTCACAATTTCAGAAAAATCCACAGAAATCCATTTTAACCTGTTCTTTACTCTCACAAATAGCCCATTGTATAAGGCAGAGAACTCTTATTGTAATCCAGATAAACAAAACCTTAAGAAACACCTGAAATCTGGATTAATAGGAAAGTGATGATATTCATCTTTTAAATCTAAGGTACTGAAGAAGTCAAATGAGGAAGGTCACTGGGAGTTTTCCTTCTTTGGCACTAAAACATTCTTGAATAAAATCCTTTTTCTATCTTGGATGTAGGATATATTTCTAGTGCTCCATGAAGCAACATGTGCCATAGGACAGGAGGAAACAAAAAGGTCTGGTCTGGTAGATAAAGAGGAATGCCCTGGAAAGGAGGCATTTCTTCCCACTGCCATTTATATCCTTGATGGATCAGCAGAATCCAATTGTCTGAAGCAATCTATTGCCAAAGAGAGAAATGGAGTTCCAGAACTTTCCGGAAGGGATAAGGGATTTCCAGAGTGGAGAAGAGAGAAGTTATCATTCCACCTTATTTGACTGTCTTTTGTTATGGCGGAGGTGGGTTCTGCTTTCTTTTTGGAGTATCACAGCCTTGGCTTTTTAAATGTCTGCTTCTCATCATTCTGCTTAGACTGGTTTATTTTATTTTATTTTTTTGTGAAAGCTGAATGAGGGAGCAAAAACTCCTTGGAAAATGTTGAAAAGGAGGGATGAACAATTTAGAGATTCTATGAATCAGCTTACCACTCTCGTCATATTTTTGATAACCTCTGCAGCAGATGGTCCAAAAACTAAATCTCCATACAACAGAGAATTCAAAATCTCATTTTTTACATATTTTGGAAGGTTTTGAGAATGCAGCCAGACAAACCTCCTCAGCACAGTACCAGTGGCAACAGCCTTGGATGCAGAATCTACAGAGTCACAAACACACTTTAAATGAGTAGTAATGTGAGAAATGGAAGCAATCAAATATGAAAAGCAGATTTTTCCTCACACGAGGGAATCACAGATAAACAATTCCTCATAGTTTCACAATTAGTCAGAATAAACTTTAACATATGAGCCTGACAATTTAAAATTCTAAAAATCAAAGCTGCAGAAGCATACATTTTTCCTAAACATATCAATAGTCTTACCATCCATGTCTGAAGAAGAAAAATTAAAATTAATATGTGTTTTGTCAGCAGATGGATTAACTAAGACTACAGCTGCTGGGTCGGGTCTGCATTGAGTGTTTAAAACTTGAAAGAATGAAGAACTTTGTGCATTCTATCTGCTTTCTTAGGTGGTGCAGGTTGGCTGTCAGGGAAACCACAGACTGTAACAAACACATCCTCCACTGTTGACAGTACTTGGGGGTGGGAGAAGGTTCTGTAAATTCAAGTTGTACCAACTCATATGTTTTCTGAGGATCTGGGAAACCTTAGTGTTCTCCCACTAAAAACACTGGTTTGTCCTGGAAATAATACCAGAGAAAGTGAATCCCTAACACAGAGATATAGATATCATACTCTCCTCAAAATCTGAATCACAAACATGAGGAAAAAACATGTTATCTGTCCCTTCACATTTCCCTACAGATTCCGCATCTTGAAACTTTTCAAAAAAGAGGAATCAGTTTTTTTTCTTTTACCAGAAACTACCTTATAAGAAGGGTCAATAGCTTATATAGGACCATGAGCCAGTCCCAATAAAATAGTCCAGTCCATAGGAACTCCTACAGAAGAAGATGAATATTAAGTTTTCTGTTTCTTTATGACAGGAAAGTTAGACCAAACAGGTTTATTTATGACAGGAGCAGCTTCTGGCTAAGCAGGGGTACCTTCCCTCCCCATTCTCTCAAGACCAATAAGAATAATTGTCCCTTGCTCACTGAAGGGACCCTAGCAACTGCCAAGAACATGTATAACCCCTGGCCCATAGTGCCTGTATGGGAAATGCCAGGAGGATCTGGGGAAAAAGATGACTGGTCTGAAGAATCAACTCTGGATACAGTAGAATCACCCCCCTTTGGCTGAGGCAAATTGCTAGCCTGTTGTTGTGGTAAAGGCTGCTTAGTTAGCTTTTTCTTTTTGTGGCTGGGAGAAAGCCCAACCAAGGAACCAGTAGTTTGTTCCATGATCAAGCTAAAATAGTACTTATGTCCCAGGGGAAGCTAACCAGCATAATTCAGTAAAAATTGAAAGTAGCTAAATGTGACTTTTCCCCAGTAACAGCACAGTAAAAATCACTTTCCCTGCACCAAAATTAAAATGAAGGCAGTTTTTCCATAGAAAAAAAAGTTTTAAACACTTTAAAACAATGTTTAAACTGTTTTTAAAAGTAGAGATAAACATGAGACTCAATAAAAACATGTTTCTAGCTTAAAGGGGCTTTCCCAATCAGGAAAGTAAATTTAAGTAACAAAAAAGTACACATGGAAGTTTTTTTCCCAAAAGGAAACTTATTTTCCCAGCAATGGAACAGTGTTGGCCAACAGTAGGTCCTCAAAAGCCCAGACAGGAGCACTCTCTTTGGAGGCAAGTAGGCTCTGAAGGGCTTAGCACTGAAACCTGTCTTTTACAGAGCTCAGCTTGGGCAGTCTAATGGTTTGGGTGTGTGAAAGGTACCCTAGAGCTTTGAAAGTTGACTGTCTGTTATATTCTATGCAAGATATAACTCATATAACTTAGGCTACTGTAGCAGTGATCAATATCATCATCATCTTATTTCGGCTGTCCCCATTAGGGGTCGCCACAGTGGATCATCTGTTTCCATTTCTTCCTGTCTTCTGCATCTTGCTCTGTCACACCAACCACCAGCATGTCCTCTCTCACCACATCCATAAACCTTATCTTAGGCCTTCATCTTTTCCTGTTACCTGGTAGCTTCATCCTTAGCATCTTTTTCCCAATATACTCAGCATCCCTCCTCAGCACATGTCCAAACCAACGTAATCTTGCCTCTCTGGCTTTGTCTTCAAACCTTCCAACCTGGGCTGACCCTCTAATATACTTATTCCTAATCCTGTCCACCCTTGTCACACCCAGTGCAAATCTTAACATCTTTAACTCTGCCACGTCCAGCTCTGACTCCTGCCTTTTTCCCAATGCCACTGTCTCCAACCCATATAACATAGCTGGTCTCACTACCCTCTTGTAGACCTTCCCTTTCACTCTTACTGGTAGTCGTCTGTCACAAATCACTCCTGACACTCTTCTTCACCCACTCCATCCTGCCTGTACTCTCTTCTTCACCTCTCTTCCACACTCACTGTTACTCTGAACTATTGATCCCAAGTATTTAAACTCATCCACCTTTGCCACCTCTACTCCCTGCATCCTCACCATTCCTCTATCCTCCCTCTCATTCACACACATATATTCTGTCTTAGTCCTGCTGACCTTCATTCCTCTTCTCTCTAGAGCATAGCCACTAGGGATGCACAAGCCCAGTGCATTTTTTTGTGACGGTCCCAAGCCCGGATAAATGGGGAGGGTTGCGTCAGGAAGGGCGTGCGGCATAAAACTTGGCCAAATCATTCATGCGGACACCAGTAGCAGTGATCAATATAATGAACATTATTCTTTTAATTTTCAGCAATAACATGAGTAATACCATTCAGCATGAAGACTCATATTGACCATAAAACAGTTGATTAAACAGCAAAAGAAGACATTAGCAGGTAGTTTATCATGAGATACTGCCAATTGGATTGTCAACTGGAACTGTATGAAATCTAATGCAACGTTATGATAATAAAATAATTAATTCAAAATACTTTAAACATATAACACTAATATACTTAGCACTTTTTTTGTTGCATTTATGTATAGCTGCAGTATTAGTTAAAACTTACTAGATAACGAACATGCAGAAGGTAGAATTGATTGTACATCTATGAAATTTAAAAAGAAGAAATAACAGGTACTAGAACTGCCTAAGTCAAATTTTATGGAGTTTAATTTTTATGTCTTATTTTCTTAAAAAGAGAAATAGATTTCTACAGATCAACTGTTGGACTAACACAACTATTTACATGGTTCACTCGGGTCATCTTGCTTAAGAAAAACTTAAGAAAGCAATGTCACACCTATGACAGTTGAGAAGGAAGGTTGTTTAGTTGTAAGGCTTCCATACACTTTTCCCAATGATGTAGAAATTTCATATCCCGATGCTTCCTCTTGGACAGGTTAAACTACTGTATTATATGCCAGCATTCAGTGATCTGGGAAGGGGGAGGGTTACATCCTTTCTGGGATGAGTGACAGCCTTTTTAGTGACTAGAACCGGGATTTGTAAGTTTTGAGGTTCTTGTAACAGGCAGCAATCCTAAAACTGACATATCTCTTCTCTCCCTCTGAAGATGGGAAATATATCTTATCCACTCTGAACCAGAAAGCCTCCCAAAAGGGCTGCATCTTGTGACATTCCCATATTATGTGCAATCAGAATGCTTCTCCTGCTTCGTGGTGACATCTCTAGCATTGCGGGTGTAATATAAGACCCCATTTATGAGCTGGTCTGGGGTTATGAAAAGTTGGTGCAAGCAATTCCATGTAAATAGTTTCAACCTAGAGGATTGTGTAAGTGTCCGTGGGGCCTTGGAATCCTCCTAAGATTTTCATTGTCTATGGTTTAAAATCAATTTTCACAGTGGATTATTTTAAAGTATTCAAATGGATGATAAAAGTTTGCAAATAAAACTGAATATAAATCTGTAATGCCCATTGCCGTAATTTCAGCAACATCTCTTTGGACCAAAATCAGATTTAGGATAGGATAGTTCATCGTTTCCATTTTAGTGATGGACATTAGACTCTTGGCTAAGTACAGAGAGTAGCTGACTGTATAAAATGATCTGATAGTTTGGAAGAGTATTCAGTAACTAGGGCGGGGAACTGTTTTTGGTCTACTGATGAATAAAGTTGGAAGGCATAAAGAAAAGTTCTTTTTGAGGCCAGAGTGGTACTGGCAAAATGGAGAAAATATTTATTTACAAAGTGAGGCTGTGACTTGAAGGGAAAAGTGAGGGTACTAAAAGCTCTGTGTAAGACGTAACTTTTAACACGGTAGAAACTCCTTGATATATCATGTTCAGATATTATGAGGTGCCTATAAAGGGGTGCCTACCATGCATGTCTCATTGCCCCTCGATACTGCATATAGTAAAGAATACTGCATTTCATCTGGAATAGTGGATCTAAGAATGAGGGTAACGTTTAGAGTGGGAGAGATAGCATCTTGTGAGGATTACATCCATGGAAAAAGGAATCCTGGAGTGTACAGGACTATGAAATAACATAGTATACCAGCACACTGAGCTGTTAATAAGGTAGGAAGTCTAATCCTGCCCTGATCACATGAACTGTAATGAATAAATGAGGTACCTCTGGGTATACAAGGCAGCCAAAGAAATGTTAGTATGCGTATACCTCATTTCTTTAATGTTGCTGCTGAGATGTATATCGGAAGTCCTTGTAAAATATAGGAAAGTTTAGGATAAAGTATCATTTTTTTATTAATTGCAGTTTAATTTCCCAGGGGATGGATAACTCAGCCCATTCAATCAGATTTCTGTCTATTATTAATTTGTTATTTTGTTCATTTAACTCTGACATTGAGGTTATAATTATTTGGATATAATGTGGGTCTGTGCTGTATTAAGTACACATAAGATGGACTTTGTAGGAATACATATATAACCTGAGATGTGATGCCAGTCCATTAGTGTGAGCCAAATCAACAGGAGGGAATGGTGCATATCATTTAACAACACTAAAAGATCACCTGCAAACAGCGTGACCCCACTGCCTAATACAGATAAAGGGTCTTGCCTCTAGTATCTGAAATTGTTCTCTAAAGTGGATTGCTAAAGACTCTATTGCCAATGTAAAAAGGAGAGAAGAGGAGCTAATGGGCAGCCTTGTCTTACTCCCCTAGCTAGGTAAAAGGGTTGACTATACAAAGGCCTTCTTTAACTACTGCAGAACAGCCTCTATAGAGTTCTTGAATTAAGTTAACAAATGAAAGAGGGAAAACAACTGCTATCAGAATTTGATGTAAACAGTGCCAGCTAACTGAGTGAAAAGCTTTTTCAGCATCCACCAACAGTAGCCCCAAAGGGAAATTCTGGATCCTCCCTTCTGCCCACTGAGCACTCTCAATATATTTTGCCAGGAGGCTTGACCTGTCACTAAGCCAACTTGATCTAAATGGATTATTTGGAGAAGTAGAGAGACTGCTGTTATCGACCATGTACCTGTAAAAATCTTGCTGTCTATCTTCAAAGGAGAGATTTCCCTACAGTGTTATGATCTGTATGGGTCTTTTCCTGATTTCAGTATGGGAAATACCAGAGAATATTTCCACGATGGGGAGATTAGTGTCTCGACTGATGCTGAAACACAAGCTCCCTAAAGCATTTGCAGTGTTCATGGAAGCAAGGCTTTATAGACCTCTACTGGGAGGCCATCTGGACCCGGCACTTTATTTGTTTTTAAACATTTGATAGCCAGCAAAGTTTTTCATTTTCTCACTGGGCACCCAATGGAGTCTTGCTGTTCAGCTGTCAATTTAGAAAGAGAAAGACTAGGATTAAAATATCTTTGTTCCTTAGAAACCTCTCTAAAATATTTTGATAAAACTGTCTAAAAACTTCCAGTGTATAAGCTCAGGACATTCGTAAAATCTGGATTTGCAGTGTCTCAGAAGGGAGCAGGATTTGATCTCCAGGACACAATTTTGCTTTTTTGGGCTAACCTAGAAGAAACCTCAAGAGAGATCTCATAGTATTGTAATCTAAGATTGTCAACAGCTATTTCAGTTTTTCTGTAAAGGATTTCCAGCTTTATTTTTGAAATCTGGGCATGTGTCTTCTGTGGACTCTGTTTTCAATTAGTGGATGTTATTACCCTATATCTCACCTGTAGGGCATTAAGCTCACTATTCCACTGCTTCCAGAGACAATTCGCCCAGATCCTTAACTTGGCATGCAAAAAGCACTTACACATAGAATGAGTGGTTGGTATTCTTCACTGGCATGTGCCTAAATTAATTCCTGGGTGGCGTCAGACATCTGGGACAAAACATCTGGACATCTGGTTAAGTATGAGTGCAGCCTCCAGGTTTTAGGAAGTGAAGATTAATTTGGGGAAGTGAACCTGGATAGCACCATCGTCTGAGTATGGGCAGGGGGTTATCTCATATGTTGGAAGAAAGCTTAAAAGCTCTTCATCTATACAGATTCTATCAATACGGCTGGATGTTTAATATCTCAGAAACTGATATGTGACTTAAGGGTTCCTTGTGTGCATATAAAGTTCCATATCTATAATCAACATATCAGTTGTCCATGATCTTAAAACATTTGCTTGCGTGATATCTTAAGTACCTTCAATGCTAATGTTTGTAATTACAGCAATGTCTCTTTTGACCAAAATCAGATTTAGGATAGGAGAGTTAGCCGTATCCATTAAATGATTCATTTCCTGAAAGGAAGTTAAAATTCCCCATTAAAACTAGTTACCCTTTTATTTTATCTTGAATGTGTGATAGAATCTTGCATCTCTCAAGACTATGGAGGGGTGGAGATATATATTAACTAAGGTTAAGTCTTTGCCCTTCACCCACACAATGATACCCAACCCTTCTCTGGGCAGAGAGAATGTTTTTAAAACCTGAAATAGAGCCTGTTCTCAGTAATAATGCAACCCCTTTACATTTAGCAACCAGGTGTGAGTATGAAATTAGCAAATCATAACCCCAGCCTTGCAACGTTTTTATGCTCTTGGAGTGACAAATAGGTTTGTTGTAGTTCTAAAAGCTTTGAAGTTTGCAGCCTAAGCCATGCGAACAGCCTAAAATGTTTGACAGGAGAGTTAATTCCATTTATGTTAATGCCTAAGATCTACATTTGGTGTTTGAACACCAACCTCTAGATGTACAGGCTCCCCTATCCTTATAAGGAATACTCATTTTCGCTGACCAGCTCTTGGTATGAACAAAGTGAAAAACTGTGACCCCTGGTGAACTATTTGTTTAAAGTAAAGAAAAGTTAATAAAAATATATTATTTACCAAAAACAAATAAATAAAAAACACATCTAACCAACATCTAGCCTGAACTGGAAAAACACTTTTCATTCTATACAATGAAACAGAATGACCTCCTAGGTCATGGGGAAGCTAATTACCTCCTAGCTCCCCTCCATTGCAACCTAGTGCTAGAGATCAGCTACTAAGAAACAGTGCTAGAGCAAACTAGAGCGCACTACCCCAGAGTCAAAGTCATTATCAGACACAATTTTCGCACGCACCCTTTCCACAAACGTATTTCAATACTGAGGGACTTTCCACTGTTAGTGTCTTTATCCTTGTCTGAGAAAGGTAGGCAAGAATAAGGAAAACCGCTCTGCAGTGGACAATTAATGGTATAACAAATCTGGTAGTATATACACTCCAACCCCATTCAAATACTCTCCGTGTTTAAGTCCAAAGCTTTATCCTGCTGCATCATTCTGTTAGGGCTTGAGGAGAATGGTGTTTTGTCTATTGCTAAGCAGGTCTGCTTGGTGACTGTACTTGGCCAATCCATGTTCTGAGGAAAAATTTTGGATGCATTATCAGTGAGATGTTTCACTGTCTTGTCCAGATGCTGACAGATGAGTGAGTTGTCTGGGAAGTTCACGTCCAGATGAGCTGGCTATAGAAGAGATATTTTTCATCCTTTCCCTTTTAAGGCTTTGATGAGAGGGAGCCACTAGCAACTTTTATGTAGTACCTGTTGGTAGGATTGTGTGGTTTGAAATGTCTGATACTTCCCTTTTAATTTCCTGGACCTGTGACTGCAAATTGCTTTGGAAAGATTCCATAGAGGGAGCTATTTTTTTCCATAGATAGTACTAAACTCGGCAGAGCTGTTGAGGATGACAGCTCATTGTCAGTAGAGGGTTGCGGAGCACATTCATCTCATGGTTGACTCATATTTAAATCCAGCTAGTCCTCCATGTTTAGTATAGGAGGCTCAGCATGCGGGGTCTGAAAGAATTTTTCCAAGTTGACTTTCACTGGTGGCTTCTGGGGCAGCATGTAGTCCTAAATATGAAAGATAACAAGAGTTCAAGGTAATGTATCGCTTTTTCTGTGTGTCTAAAATGCCAGCAGTGCCATTTATTTAACACTGGACTTCAGAGCCAGTGCCTGCAACTGTCACATTTGGTAATGCAGGAACAGGCCACAGAGGCCATGCTTTGACCCCTGGTCCATGGTGGTATATCAAGGATGAACACCAGAGGGACAATGAGGAAAAGATGAGCGGTGCTTGAAACAATTGATGGCCACAACAGAGTCACCCATTAGCAGCTGTGGCAAGGATGAAGCTGGATTAAAGACCTACCAGGCAACATTTTTCTTCCTGTGGCTCAGAGAAGGATCAGTAGCCTTAATACGACCTCGATCCATGTTCTGGCCACAAAAGGAGTCTCACAGGTGGAAAACAGAGCTAAGAAGAGTTGTTGATACCTTCAGACTAAAAATGTAGTTAATGTGATAAATGGTTTAGTGGCAAACACCAAATACACTTGCCCTAACCCATCAGAGCAAGGTAATGGATAGGTGTTCAGTTTTCCTCACAAAAATGACTAAAAATAACCAGAAAGTTAGGGAATCCCCAAAGGGAGTCAGGACTGTCTTACATCCAAGAATATTATTTGATAAGCTGTCAGCATAACTGAGAAGGGTCGGTCACAATTTCTGACAGAAAAGGTAAACGTTTTGTGGAAAATAAACAAAGACCACCCTGGCAAATAAAGTATAAGCCCCAAAGATAAAAAAAAAAACATCTGAAGTAAAATATTGTTACTTTTACAAGAAAAATACAATTTTACACAGGAATTCCCTCAGAGAAATCCAGCAATAAAAGCTAAGCTCTGAAGTAAATTATCTTGTAACAAGCCATCAGATGGACAGAAATGACCTAAAATAAATTATTCAAAAGAACAATACACTGTTCTACTGAACTAATTGTGTGGAATGTAATTCCCAACAGGGAACATATCTGTCTAGCTTAGATAGGCCATCAATCTATCAAATTCTACAGAGGAGCATACTCTTCAGCAGTTAAAAAGTTTTGAAGTTTTACCACCCAAATCTCTGATTTTACTCTATATCCCTCATGCATACTAGTGGCTAGGACACTGGGAAGGAAACTTAAAGCTTTGGAAGCTAACCAAGTGGTCCATTCCTTGACAAGATGTCCAATATTGCTTAAGGCTATTGCAGTATGATCTAATGATGAACATCACCATTGCTCAGTCCAAATGTTTATTTAACATTTGTTTACCAGGAAAGTCCAACTTGGAATGAAGCCAATTTTCTGCGGAGGCCCAGGGAGAAATACTTCAGATGCATGTCTTTGAAACAAGGGAGGAAACCAGAGCACTCAGAGGAAACCCACATGAATGCAGGGAGGACATGCAGACTCCACATAGTAGGCACTCCAGTTGAGCATCAAACTAGAGAATCTCTTGTTGTGAGGTGACAACACTACCACTGCACTACTGCGTCTTCCAAACTAAAGCAAAATGGCTTCCATTAAGTAAAAAATACACAGTCCTCCTTCCTTGTCTGATCCACAGACGTTTATATCAAGATACCTTCATTTTCTTTTCCAGGAAAGTTTCTCAAACAACTGCATCCTACAACCTTAGCATTCTTAGATCACAATGCTTCCCCTATCTCCTATCATTTCTTTGACTTATCTCCACTACACTACCACAGCTCTTTGGTAATGACATGCCAAATATGGCAATTACTTCACATAGACCAAAAAGACATCACCTCATCACCTTCTTCACCTAGGTCTAAAATGTTTCTAAGCCCAAGAGCTGCCTGTAAGCCTTTTACTCCACAAGGCATTACTTACCTGCAAACTTTGTTACTCACCCATCACTTACCTTCTTGAACATATTGCATAACTTCTCAGGCATTAATATTAGAAATGTCTCCTATTTCTCAAATCTCCCAATCCTGCTCCCTCCTTCACCCCTTCAGGCCATCCTTTTTACCTTCCTACACCTACCTACCTACCTATACTCTATCTACTTCCTTTCTCTAACTAGCCTTCACTTCCCTCTTTACTATCCCATCGTTATGTTACACCTTTATTAACTCTGTACATGAAACCGTTTGCATCTTGATGTTAATTACTTGTTTGCTGTTCAATACTAACCCCCTTATTCTTTGTGATGCCTTCATGTATGTTATTATGATGATTTTCTTTCTATATACTATATTTTCTACTTGTCATTTCTACTGCATAAACTACTGTTTATGTTGTTATTTTATATTCTGCTTTCTCAGGATGAGCCTGAAAACAGTCCATATGGATCAGTGCTTTGCCCTGGTTAACAAATACTAAATAAATAAAAGTAAAAAAAAATAAAAAAAATGATTTCTGTAGCACTTAAGGGGTAGGACACACTACTTTAGAGAAACTATACCACATCTACAATAAAACCAATTTGGGAAAAAATAGAGGCTTCTGGAAGGGTTTGTGAATTAGGGAAGGGAAACTACAGAACAGCTGTGCAGAGCATGTTTAAATGATGTTGTAGGCAGTGTCTGGAGAAGGTGGTCAGATATTTTGGGTATGTGAGCAGGTACACTTGGCATCTTTAACAAGAGATTTTTAAAATGTTGACCCATGTTCAGTGCATAACTGAATTATTTTCAGGGTAGAGGAAGTGGTTTCCAAAGTTGTGGGTCAATGAAAGAGAAGTTGTGTTCTGTGTTATGTAGCTTTCACCATAGTTGCTGGAGTGAGGGTCCTGAGGAACAAACTGATCTAAGCTGATAGCTAGATGATACAGGTTTTAGGCAGCCAGCTAGAAAGAGTTAGCACAAAGTTTTGACAGTTTGAAAACAAGGAAGCCTAGTGGTAAATTTGAGGTCTGATTTAGAGATAGCCATTCTGCTTTATCTAGAGTAAGGCAGTGATAAGAGGACATGTTCTATTGCTGAATATCTTTAACAATTTCACATCTGCTTTCCTGTGACTGAAAGTAAGAGAGTCAACAGTAGTTTATTAATTTTGACCCTTGTTGCATTCCTTCTTCAACCAGGATGCTCTGTTACTACTGATGCTTTTACTTAGGCTGTGACAATATATTAAAACTTCTACAACTCTACATACCAATCACGTTTTCCTCTCTCTCACCACATCAGCTTCCTTCTCTCACTACTTATTGACTATGTTAAGCATGTTAGTCTTCAACCTATACTGTCTACAACACCTGTGTAGTTCACCCACATCTATTTTGCCACCACATAACAGATGTTGAGACTATACTCTGACTTTGTTATAATGTAAATTTATGGTATTTTACCTTGTCTGCTACTTTTTGATTCTTTGCTATTTTTACAATTTTTGTATGTTTGCTATTTTTAGAAACTTATCTTCTATGTTAGCTGGTAATGCAAAAAATATTTGTAATATGAGTATTATCAGATCATGTCTGTTCTGGGTTCCACTTTAGAACATCGATTTACCATAATGTTGTCTTGCTTAACAGCAAGACAACAACATCTAAACTTCAAAAAAGTGATCTCCCAGAATGGCAAATTTCACCTCCGGGAAGCTAATCACTTGGCCACCACTGACAAAAAAAAAACTAAACAAGTTAAACCGATCAAAGTGGGGGGCTTCACCCCCCCCCACACACACACACACTACTTAAATATTCCAACTCTGAGATAACACTACAGTGGAGAAAAGGGCAAAGGTCGGCAGTGGTGACCAAGTGGTTAGTTTTCCAGAGAAATTTCCTGTTCTGGGAGTTCACTCTTTTGAGGTTTAGATGTTGTCTTCTGGCAAATTATGTGAAACTGAAACTCTGTATGACGGTCAGGCCATGCACACATGGATACTGGAAGTGGCTCGGTATTCTCTAGTTTGTCATGGTTATTATGTACAATATGACAGCAGTCAGTAAGTACCAACAGGAGTATTTTTGTGTGTTCTGAAAATTATATTTTTTAAAGTGTGTGTGTGTGTGTGTGTGTGTGTGTGTGTGTGTGTGTGTGTGTGTGTGTGTGTGTGTGTGTGTGTACATTTTTGCTTAATACAGTAAAGGTGGAGTCCATCTGAGCCAGATGGAGAGTCATCAGATATTTGTTCTAAGAGTTTTCTAATTTATTTACTTTTTAAAGCGGAAAAGTAAAACAGGCAATCAATAGAGGTGGTTCTACAGGAGGGAAAGTTTTTATACTTTTGCAAGCAGCTGTTTGAATTGCCAAGACTTGCAATTCTCAGTCATGGAATATAGAGTCTGAATGACTGAAAATCTGGACGTGCATATATTAAGTCTAAGATTATCAATTCTGAGAATATCCCATTTTCTCTGAGATATGGTGATCTCAGAGTTGGTATATGTAAGTCTGGGGGTGCAGAGGGGCTTTCCCCCCTGCAAAGGAGAAAAGCAGTGTTTGATATTTGCTCTTCTTCTTTATTTTCGGTCTTTTTGTCTGGCATTTTGGAACTCATTATTTTAAGTCCCAACATTTCAGTAGGGAGCCAGGTTACAGTCCTGTCAGCCAGCATGCTTTGATTCTGGGGAATTGGAAACAACAGAAACAATTCCCAGCACCGTGCAG
This sequence comes from Protopterus annectens, assembly GCF_019279795.1. Classification (NCBI taxonomy): domain Eukaryota; kingdom Metazoa; phylum Chordata; order Ceratodontiformes; family Protopteridae; genus Protopterus; species Protopterus annectens. Next base: position 515,686,390 of record NC_056748.1, on the reverse strand, counting down.
AGATAATAAGAAATAATAAACCATACTCGGACCCAAAGAACATTGTGAGAAATTTATCTCAAACTTCATGCCCCCCCCCCAGATCACATAGCCACATCTATACCCATCAAACCTCCCAAGAATAAGTCCTGAGTGTGCTATCTAAGTCCAAAATCACTACCTCTGTAGGTCAGGACAACATACCAGGCTGCCTACTGGCTTGTGGTTGACCAAGTTTGCAGATGACTGCAAATTTGCAGCCATCATAAACGCCCAGAGGACACCATGAACCTCCAAGAGGGCCTGTCCCAAACAAATAGCTTGTGTCAAAACCATGGACTAAAACTAAATGCCAAGAAATGCATAATCATCTCCTTTGGTAATCATGATTTCCCTTGTAATAATCACATTGACAAAACATCCCAGAAAATTGATCCAGTAGTCAAGGATCTGGGATCCTATGTCAACAACAAACTGCCCTTTGATCACCACATATCTACTGTTGCAAGACAGTCCTTTTTCATTGCACAACTTATGTCTAAAAGTATGAGGCCAAGTGCAAGGATGTAATCATGCTATTGCACTCATAACTCACAAGGCCAGTCATGGAGTATAATGCCCCCTTTGTGTAATCATGCCATTGCACTCATAACTCACAAGGCCAGTCATGGAGTATAATGCCCCCTTTGTGTAATCATGCCATTGCACTCATAACTCACAAGGCCAGTCATGGAGTATAATGCCCCCTTTGTGTAATCATGCCATTGCACTCATAACTCACAAGGCCAGTCATGGAGTATAATGCCCCCTTTGGTATGTACTTGTCCAAACATTTGTCACAACTGGAACAGCCACAACATTCCCTCAATAAGAAAATCAGGGGCTTAAATCATAGAAAACTATGCGGACCACCTCATAGCTTTGTCTGTCTTCTCAGTATCAAACAAGCCACTGAGAAGCAAACTCTGCCTCACATATTAAGCCTCAGCAAACCATACCCTGTCAGACCTCTTATAAATTCACCTGTCCAATGGTGGCATAAACACTAATTCAAGGGATTGCAATCTATTCTGTCACATAAATAGAACATGCTGGAAGGAGAGGTATGTATCACAGCGAATTTCTTCTGTGAAACACACTTCTGCTCCACATAAAACAAAAGTACTTTGGACAAATGGATGGATAACTGTAAATTCACACTGGTTTGGTACCATTGCATACATCTCAACTCTACAAATTTTTACAGAATGTCCAGATTTTTCCCTCATATTTTTGGTCCATTTTCCATAAAATTGTGTTTTTCTGGCTAATTAGTGGCAAATCATTAAAGATTGAAGTTATAAAATAATGATAGACAATTGAGTTTCAGACTTCATACCCTTCAGAAATCTCATGCTAATGTAGAACCTGTTATTCTATCAACTGTCTATGTTTGTAAGAGCAATATTTAAATACTGTCCCTATTTTTGGGCCTTTGTCCCACTTTTATTTATGGTTTTGTCCAGATTTCTTGCTCTAAGATGTTGAAAGGTATGTGCCATTGCCCTTCATGGACAGGAGCAAAATGTAAATTTCCCAACGTATCCTTTTTCTGCCCATGTCTGGGTTATTTGAATACAAATGTGAGGGCAACACCTACCATGGGAATGAAAGAGTAGACATTTTAAGATCCATACAGTTCAATAGGCTGGAAAGTACCAATGAACCTATGAAACTGGCATACTTATATCTAACTTATGCAATCTCCACATACAACTAAAAACCAGAGGCAGGACAGGATTCTAAATGTTAGTTCTTGTAGCATCCATGCTGCTTAAATTATTTTTACAGAATTTCTGAAGTATTTTTTCTTGGATGTTGTGATGGTTATTATAGCAATTACTGAAGGAGCAGCTGAATTGCTGAATTCTGTGAATATGTTTTAATGCATTCTGATTACTGAAGTCATAATAAGTCAACTATCCAGCAATATAAAAGCTATCTAGTAGACTGGTATTTAAACAAACTTTCCCTCTGCTTAGCTTTGCACTTCCTAGGTAGTATCAAGAAAGCTGGAGAAAAACATTTTTTCACTGAAGATAAAACACTGAGCTTTGAGGATGCCAAGAAAGAATGTGCAGATGCTGGCTTGGAACTTGCTTCTCCAAAGACAGAAGTTGAAAACAACGCTATAAAAGAAATTGTGAAAAAGTATGGAAAGAGTGCTTGGCTTTCAATTTCAGACAAAATAACTGAAGGTACATTTGTGCATCCAGATGGGCAAGTAATACAATATTCAGACTGGAATCGAAACGAGCCAAACAATAGCGGAGGTAATGAACACTGTGTGGAGATAAACACAAGTAATATGAACTGGAATGACGTAACATGTGCAGGGCAGCGGCTTGTTATCTGTCAGTTTTAAAGCAGTATTTCACACTGGCATCATTGCAGGTTTATGGACATTGTTTATCTGCAAATTAAAAAAATATTGCACTACCATTAGTATAGTTTTATAAGCCATGTCCAAGACATAAAAGCAGAACTCAATTCGTTAGTTGAAATGTATCGCTGGTTTAACTCATGTGCCACAGCTTACTTCACTTTTATTTTGCTTTATGACAAACTATCAACAATATGACACATCTCAACATGTCATTAAAGGACTGTAGTGTATATTGTTTTCTAACTTAAGAACACCACATTGGTTTGCATTCTTCATTCATTAGGCATCATTTTTCGCTGTATTTGCAGTTAATTTGCAGCTTTGCATTTTGCATCAACTCTAGAGCTGTGTCTGAATGTACTTTAAAAATCACAAAATGTTGATCATGATAGTTTAAGACTGAGATATTAGTATAAGACAGAGAGAAAGTGAGATTAACCAAGAAGGAAATTAAAAAAAACTGTTAACGACCTTGCTTTCAAGTTCATCCTTTGATACCATAATGTTTGCTAGTATTTGACTGTTAGTGGAGCATATTAACAAAAGTACTATATCATTCCTTTCTATAGAAATCTGAGAAATGAATCTGATCATATTTGCTTTTACAAGCACATGATTATCTGAATATAATTCAGTGTGAGCAGGTGAAATGTTAATCCCAAACTAACTTGTACTACTATACCTCAGTCCCATCCTTACCTGGTCTGGTAGGTTCATAGGTAAATATTAGGCTAATGACTACCAGGGCCTTTATAAGCCTTGCTATGCACCCCATCCTAACTGTGTCCCTATTATATGTCACTATACTAATAGCTAAACATGGTACGGCAGTCATACTGTATATAAATCATTTGCATTATAATGTATAAGCTGTGAAGAATAACTGACATCTGTTTATTTGATTCAATCAAAATTCATTCATTCATTTGAATTCCAACCTACCAAACCAACATTACCAATTATTATAGATGGCAAAGATTGCCATATTCATGATGAACATCATGATAACAAATCAAAAAGTAACACGCCCTCCAAAAATAAACAGAAAGTCATGCTTTTGATAAGCCATCTTTGATGTGGCCTGTATGATTTACCTCTGTACTCTCCTGACACACATATAACTCTCACGTGTACATATTCAAAGAAAAGGAAATATCTGTAGCCTCTTCTCAGGGGTTGTGCGGTCTTGGAGTTGTTACATATAACTAAGGAGGTTGTAGGGGCAAAGCAGGGAGGCAAAAATTTAAAGTCTGCTGTTTGCTGGATTTATACAGTTCTAATACTGTCCTTTGTTTTGCATGAGTTCTGTAGTTCATCTACTCTGACATGCCATGTAGTGATGTTGGTGATTATGTAGAACACCACACCTTGTATAACATGAGATCTAGTTTTCACCATAATATGTACTGCAACCACAAAAAGAAATCTTCGGCTAAACACCATGGCTTATTATCTGCAGATAAACACTTATACTAGACAAGTGTATTACAACCACTTTATTCAAATAGTGAACAGAAATGATGAGCGCTTTCGGCTAAGATAGCTTTCTTCAGATTGTAATAAAGCAATCATCTAAACAGTTTAAAAACAAGTGACAACCAATCGCATTAATTAGTTAAAACTTGTAAGCCAATAGAAAACATTTACTACTCTCTAAAACATTCTTCAGTATATGGTCCTATAATAGGTCACTTAAAAAACATTCTTTAGTATATGCTCCTATAATAGGTCACTTAAAAAACAGTAGACCAATAGTTAGAAAAAAAAGGTGGTGGGGGTTAAAACATTAGGAGTTATACTTCCATTTAACTAAATACAAATATACATATAAAGTGGTTAGTAATACATATAAAAATTGATAGAACTCATTTGATTCCCAATGATAGTTCCTGCTTAGGTAATAATTTATCACTTAGATAGCAATGCCATAAAAACAAAGACAAAACAGTTTCCGCATCAAAGATATAGAATCAGATAACCATTGTTAGCTGTTGGAGCACAAAGCCTCCAAGCCAATCATTGTCATTAAAAGAACATTAAACCAATGACTGGTAAGGGGTGGAATGCAAACGAGCAGAAAGAATGAAGAACACACCTCATTTACCAAAACTTGTATATACTAAATGAACAGCAATGGTAACTATAAAGATCGACAAAACTTAGAGCCATTAGATAAAGATGTAGATCCCCATATAACTTGTGACTATTCACGATTCACAACTCATTTCTCGGATGATAAAACCATAAAATTATCCAGCAAATGTCCATGCAAAAACATAGAGTCAGAGATCGCATGCGATGTCAGCAATATTCGTTCAGCCTATCACTAAACTCTAAAAAGATGAATAAAGCAGAGAGAGCTTGTTATTGGTCTCTCTCTTGGAGGCTTGAACTAATGCTTACTGTCGTATGCTTATCCAATCATTTTGTTATTTAGTGAGTAACAACCAATTAGAGAACTACACAATTTCAGTATCTAAGCATCAACCATAGATTCTATAGCATGCGGCAACACAACGTATCGATGAAAACTGATACATAGATCAAACTCAAATAACCCCATAGGGCATCAAACAATGAAACAACAAAAAAACACTTCAATCCATGTAAAAGCAAGTGTAATGACAACAAAGTACAATCCAGTGTGCGCAAAAAAACGACATTCATTACTTACAAATCCCTCGTAACTACCTAATATCAAATATAGAATAGGTAAGGTAGTTGCGGAGTAGCATGTCCATATAACTTAACATTAAACATTCAAAAATTAGATATTCATCGATTACCAAAAGTGTCAATAAAAATAATAACGATTATTAATTTAATGAAATGACATGCCTACTGTTTATGACTTACACACAATCATCAGGTAGCCTATACAAAACAAAATTAGGACTATATAAAAATAAAAACTTAAGCACACATAGATAAGAATATAATGACTCAATCTACTATCCACTGTCATTGCTAAGTGGAGAACCAATCAATCTGTGCCATGAATGATATTAGCCAATAAACACAGGCTCAACTAAAAGGCCATGAAATGACCCGATCTATCTTACATACATTATCAGATAAGGAACCAATCGGTCTTAGCCGCAGGCGATGTTAACCAATGAACACAGACTCAGCTAGGGGCCATAAAATGACCCGATGCATATAAAGACCGATAGTAATCACAATAAAAGACACATTAATAAAAGTGATAGCTACATCACCATTCACTAAGACCTATACAGCAAATACGAAACACAAGCATAACCATTTAAAGTCACCTTCAACAAAAAGGTGGCCACTAACCTACTAAGATGAATAGCTAAACATGCAGTTCTCCAGAAATAAACTGTCAATCATGACAGGACATGGCGACCAAAACTAGTGCCTCTACAAACCGCACTGTTCGGCAAAATACTACAAGGCCTTTTGGTTATAGTGGGTAAATGATCCAAAGCATGTAAGAATCAAAGATAATAACAAGAGAATACATCTTACACAAAAAAGATATCTAACTTACAATAACTTAGAATTTATATAGCTAGCATAAACGTTTATGCTATAGGTAACTACGTCTATTGACTGGCCAATCATACAAAACTTAAGGAAGATCAACCAATCACCATAGGCTCTTATACAGCATTACAAGCACCTCAGACAGAGAAATGCTGCACGATGAGCAGCTACCAATTTTTAATAAATAGATGAAAGTAAAAATAAAAATAAAACAATTATCCAACACTATAAATTAACCCTATCAAAACAATAACAGCACTTAAAGTAAATCAAAGCCTCAGTAATTCTATAAAAATGTGTCTTAACTAACTGACCATCAAAAAAGGGGGAAAGGACAGACCTTTCCTTCTACCCTTTGAATGTTGATAATAAAGGAGTATGGTGATCCATTATCAGCTGATAATCAACATCACTGAGAATCTAAGATAACCTGTAAGAAAGCAATCAACAAACAACCATCCAAAACATCTTAGCATTAATATCAAAAATATGCTTGAATAGCAGGTATCTGTGTTACTCAGTGTTAACTTTTACTCAGTCTCCTTGCCTTCAGGATAGGTCTGAGTAGAACCACACTGTTCAACCCCATGGGACAGTGCGCTCTCAGATTAGCAATCCATTCTATCTCCTTGATTTCTGTACGATTAGCCAAGTCTCCTTTTCTTGCTGTTTGGTGGATACATTCAATTACTTGGAACTTAAAGCTATGATGTGGCAATATGCACCGATAGCACATTATTAGTGTCATCATTCCTTATACCCCGTAGATGTCGTAGAACACGATCCTTTAAATGCTGGTTAGTTTTGTCTACATAAAAGGCCTTGCAAACCAAACAGGTAGCTAAGTAAATCAGATTCTGTGTTTTGCATTTAGCAAATACATCAAAAATGTACTGCTGATTGGAGACTGGATGGAGGAAAATATTCCTACCATCAATAGAGGTACATGCTTTGCATCGACGGCATCTAAAGGTGCCCCTCCTATTGGACACGACCAGTTTAGTAAAGCCATCCTTTTGGCAGACAAGCCCTTTAAGATTCTTTCTGTTCTTATAACAAAATCTCGGGTGTTCACCTACAATATCTTTGATCTTTTCGTCTGCTGTTAATATTGGCCAAAATCTCCTGATTGTTTCACAGACCCTTTTTGCTATCATTACTGTAGGTCACTAGGCACTTCATGTGTGAACCCACTCTTCTAGCTTTAAATTGTAAAGATTTAACTGGTTGGCTAAAATACGGATGACCTAGGTTATTTCTAACGATGTTAACATCAGTACCCAATTCAGGATCCATGTCCCTGTATCCTCTTCATTTAAATTATGTTGCAATTGGACATACTCTTGTTGGAAATCCTGTAATATATGTATAATATGTACTGCTGTTAAAAAATCTTCACTTAGTCTGAATTTTGCAGAAAAAGAAATTACTAGTTTACTGTTTATTTTTAACAGGGAAATCATCAAATAGATTGCTTTCTAGTTCTTTTGTAAGGGTGTCTGTCACCTCCCCTTAACCTTGTACCTATTTTTAAGGAAAAGAGCAGGAGTGACAGGCCCAAATACAATGGCATTAAGTCCAAATCCAGGAAGAATATGTTACAGTGCTACAGCAGCAATGGATATCAAAGTACGCTACTACCATAGTAGTCTGAGGGCACTGCTTAGGTCGAATTTTCAAATAATGTTGTGATGTTAAAGCATACACCATCATTAAGTTCCTTTTCAAGAGAATTCACTTCAGTAGAATCAAGTAACTCCACTAAATATACTCATTATGGTTACAACACAACATCTCCAGTGTTGTTTTCCATGTCACTGTAGACAGAACAACTGGCACACCTCTTCCTTCAGTTTATAATGCCACAATGAGCACTACGGCACAACTCATTGCTTTGCACTATATGTTATGGAACACAAACTGAAAATGCAATCTAAACGATTAAAGATAAAAAAAAAATCCTTAAGAAATGTGAAGCATTTGATCTGACTGTCTGATTCGTTTTTAAAGTTAAAATATCATCTATTATCTGACAATAGTCTAATAAAAGAAAACATGAAAATACTAAATAACATGCTTTATATGTTATAAAAAGAAACCTATGTACCATTTTAATGTAATTGTTTTCTAAATGATTCTAAGGAAGATAAACCATTTTATATACAAGTTTCAATCCCCCAAAATGTAGTGCAACATGTGTATGTAAAGCACACAGAAACGTTTATCTGTTTAACTACATTATGTCGCCTCACCTTTTCTTGGAAGAAAGTACTGCTGCTTATTTTCATTTCCATTTTCAAGTTAATTTTGTCTACTTTCAAAAGTTTATATAAAATTCCAGAGAAGAATATTTCTGTAATCTACTTTACAACCACTAACAAATAACTGAGTGCACTTTCAATGGGCAATAATTAGTACCATGTATCCACATATGGGCAAAATGCAAAACAAACCCCCAGATTCACTATCCTGCCATGCAGGGCTAGCTTAGTCATTGCTTCACGGGTGTGTTGTGGTTGACTGTGCCAGAAGGCTATACAAGGCTAGGTGATGGGTATACCTTGGCATCAGGACACATGACAATGGTCTGCAGTGTGGCTCAGGGGAGTAGTGTCTGGAATGGCCCACACAGGTGGGTACTGTATTCACCATCCAGTCACCTGGGTAACTATTGTGTGTGGCCATTGTTGTGCAATGCTTGCCATGTATGTGTTCATTAGTCCATGACATGTACGCTGTCTGGGATGTGCACACATCCCACATGCATGTACAGTGACATGTGGAACTGTACCTGGGGTGTCTAGCCCAAGTTGTGTACACAGATTATCATCAGATGTGCCAGTCCTGGCTTCATGTGGTGGGAACTGGAAATGGACAGCAGGTTGACCCTGCACCTACATTGATAGCATGATACAGCTATTCCCTGGTGTCAGTGGCATCTGTCCATACAGGACATGTGTTTAAGGCATGGTATGTCCTTTGTGGATCACATCTGATGGCACCACAGGTGTTGCAGGTGTCCAGTGGGGAACATAGTGAAGGTGCACTGTCTGCATGCACTTGCCTATTGTTCTGATGGACAGGGTGCCATACCCTCTGTAGTCCACTGCAATCACACCATGGTTACTATCTGTGGGCAATATGCAAGGTACTACCAACATAGCGGTTGTTGCCTAGGCAAGTGTGTTTGTGTATGAGACATAGGTTGAGCATGTTCTCTGGGTAATTCAAGGGTTGCTAACTTTGTTCACCAGGCCTTGATGTCAAATGTAGGGGTATGGATAGGCACCCCAGCCTCTAGGCTATTTCACATCTGTTATCCTTGTGAGGTGGACATTTTGACATGTTATGTTGTTATTTGGGTGTCCATGACATAACATACATTGGCAGTATGGGTGAGACACAGGCCTTTGGCAGAGGCCTGTAGGCCATTTGGTGGTGATGCAGGCAAGCTGTAGCAGGCTGTTTCATTCTGTCAGTCCTACAGTCCCAGACTGCCATAAAGTATTCCCCTGGGGGGACAGGGTAGGTGTGCTAGGTGTTCATGACAATACTTTCTATAAGTATTGATCAGGTGGTATGGATGCTAGCAGGGTGCTGCTTACAGCTAGGGACACACCTGCATGGGACACTGGCATGGCATGCTGCCTTCTTTTGCTATTGCCATACACAGATGGGAGTCATATTGTACCCATTCCCAACAGCAGGGATAAGACCGAAGAGGTACCTGTGGATGGTGTTTGGGTGAGCTGAGTGCATGTGTGCTATGAACACTACTTGTATCTGACTCACAGATATGCATGGGGAATTCCAGTTATGCAGGTTTGTGCAGGGGCATCAGCCATTTCCCAATACATCAGTCCTATCACCTTTGTGATCTGCACGTGTTCAGACAGACAACATCAGTATTCCCTACTACAAGCCCAGATAATGTAAGCCATACCTGTACATACAATTCAAAGGGTGTGTCCATTTTACAGTTACACATTATATACTGTATGCCTGGGGTACTTTTCCCTGTGTACTGCTTGCGTATCTAACCCAACAGTCATGCCATGTCCATCTTTCAGATGGTTTCACATATTACCACCATACGTTTATAATGGCTTACTGCTAGCATGTGTTATACGAGGGAGATATGTCTTTGGCACTGTAGTTGTGAGGACGTGGCCCTGTCATCAGCAGTAGTGGGCAATGGCCACCAGGTCAAACCTCAACATGCATACATACTGACCACTCTCACAATATGAAACACACACCACCCTAACACACACATACCTGCATATTGTACAAATGCTACAATCTATCCTGCTACTTTGGCCACCTCAGGTCATCTGTGCTCCACTGGTATTATACCTACACATACATGTTACTATATGTCTACATTGGATTGGAGGAGGGGGCACACCTGACTGTTACTACATTTCTATGTAGGATTGAGGGGGCACACCTGACTGTTACAAAATGTGTACATTGGATTGGAGGGCACACCAGACTGTTACTACATTTCTAAATAGGATTGGGGGGGGGCACACCTGACTGTTACTACATTTCTACTTAGGATTGGGGGGCACACCTGATTGTTACAACATGTGTACATCAGATTGGGGGGGGCACACTAGACTATTACTACATTTATAAATAGGCTTGGGGGCACACATGACTGTTACTACATTTCTACTTAGGATTGGGGGGGGGCACACCTGACTGTTTCTACATTTCTACACAGGATTAGGGGGGCACACCTGACTGCTTCTACATTTCTACAGAGGATGGGGGGGGCACGTGACTGTTTCTATATCTCTACACAGGACTGGGGGTGCACACCTGACTGTTTCTACATTTCTACACAGGATGGGGGGACACACCTGGCTGTTTCTATATCTCTACACAGGACTGGGGTTGCACACCTGACTGTTTCTACATTTCTATACAGGATTGGGGGAGGGGGCACACCTGACTATTTCTACATTTCTACACAGGATTGGTGGGGGGCACACCTGACTGTTTCTACATTTTTACATATGATTCGGGGGTCACACCTGACACTTGTACACATTTGCTATGACTGTACTGGTATGTCAGGTACTCCATTTCATTCTGTATTCTAACCTATCATGCTGACTAGAGGCATGTCAGTGTACTACAGCTCTTAGGTTTGATTGACCTACATATCAGTTTCTGACTTTCTACCCTTCATAAATAACATCCCACTGCCTGACCTGCTGTAGTCTGTCTGTGCAGGCCTGTGGGGGAGGTTACCCATAGCCATCATTCATAGGCCTTAGCACAGCCTTTGTTTGTATTTGTCTACACTTGTCCTGCTGGCTGAGACTGTTGTTGTGTATGTGAACCTCCCTGACTGGCATGTATGAGTCACATGGACACATATGTGGCCCAGCACATTTCCTGCAGTGGGTTTTGTCACCATGTGTAGTACTGACTACTGTGGTGACACCAGTATTTGTTACAGATCTCATGGTGCCACTATAGGTGTCTACTATCTCCTGGCATCCCATTCAGCCACCCAATTCCCTTTTATGCTCACATCCATACCATAGATACAGGTAACAACACATACTACTCTATTCGGCAATTGGTAAGGAGAGTGACTTACCTTGTGGGTGTGCCAATATTGAGGATGGTGCTGGAGGGCTGCCTGTGTTAGATGCACATAGTACACTCCCTATACATGGTTGAGCACAGGTAGTGTCATGTTTGGCATCCCTTTTACTGCATGTGCGAGTCACAGAGTGGTGTCATTCCCTGGGTCCCTTCTGTGTCAGTGTATGTGCTATGGGTTGCCTCTTTGCCAAGACCAGGGCATACTGGGCACGCCTCCTTCTGCCTACTGGGGCAGGCTCAGGTTTTTCCTCCTCCAAGTCACTCTGTACCTGTGCAGGCCTTGGCAATGGTCGGGGGCTGTGTGGCCCTGCCCCATGCTGTTCCTGCTGCAGCTGTTTCCGCAGGATCATATTGTGTAGCATGGCACATACGATGATAATTTGAGTACATGTAGCTGGGGAGTACTGCAAGGCTCCACTGGATGTGTCCAAGCACCGGAACCGTGACTTGAGCATCACAAACACATGCTCTATTACAACTCTGGTCTGTGCTTGTGCCTCATTATGGAGTTTTTGTTCAGGTGTGTGTGCATTTCTGATGGGTGTCATCAGCCACGGTACCAGTGCGTAACCAGCATCTCCCACTAGGTGACTGTAAGGGATGTCCCCAGTGGCAAATCTTTGGTACAGCTGTGTCAAATGCCAGATGTGGGAATCGTGATAGCTTCCAAGTCAGCCAGCACACACATTCATTATAATGCCCTGGGCATCGCACATGACCTGGCAGTTGATGGAGGGGAAGCCCTTGAGGTTGATGTAAACCCTACCTCGCTCACCAGGTGGTGCTTTGATGCATATGTGCGTGCAGTCTATAGCACCCAGTACCTCAGGGTATTCTGCTATTTGATGTAAGAGATGCATATTGCTGGCCAATGCCTCACGGGTGTTGGGGAAATATACCTGCTCACCAGCATGTGCTGACATGGCATCCAGGAACTGGTGGAGCACCCTGGATGCTGATGCTTGTGAGATCCCATGATATCCCCAGTTGGCCTTTGGAAGGTACATGTAGCTAGTATTCTTAGGCCTACACATACCTTGGTATCCACTGGGATGGGTTCTCCTCTGTTAGTTCTGTGTGTGAAGCGTGGCCGGCACAGCTCAACAATTTGCTGTAGGAGGTCCCTGTCCACCCTATAGCGCTCCACTATCTCCAGCTCACGTGGCCCCTGGTAGGTTACCCTGGGTCTGTACACTCTTATCCTTCTCCTCACTGTGGGTTGGTCAAAAGCATTCTCATCCTCACCATCCTCAGCCTCTTCCACATGTTGATGTATGATAGCTATTGCAGCCCCTATCATTTTGTTGTTTTTGTTTGTTAAAATTCCCCTGCTTGTATCCACCGGTGGTGTAGAGTATGTGGGGAAATAACAGAGGGAAAGGTGTTTGCATAGTTTATAGTAGTGTTCTGGGCTGGGCTAGTCTGCTGCCTGTGTAATTGGCTGATTCTGATACATTTCACCTGCCAGCTATGCTAGTTCTCCTAGATTAACTTCCTACTGCAGTTTTCCCTTCCTATTACCTTCCTGTTTAAGCCCGGGAGTGCGCAGCACAAACACAGTGCTGGAATGTGCACAGAGCTGCTATTTCCTGGTTTACTTTTTTTTTTTTTTTTTTTTTTCCTTTAAAACCCAGTGCACTGCGCGCACACCTGCTTAGGCAATGTAAAAGTGCCAGGCAGCCTCAGACACAGCCCCCTTGCTTAGAGCTAAGGGCAAACCCAAACCATACGGCTCCAATCCACTTACAGTATGCCTGACACACTCCCCTATGATGTTAGCTAACTCGTAAGCTTGCACCAAGCTATTCCTGCTCTTACACTGTTGGGTGCTGACTAGCATGCAGGGGAAATCTGGGATTCAGTATAATTCCCCTCATTTGCATAGGATTGCCTGCTGATGCATAGATACAGGACCCACACTGAGCCTCCCTGCTTAGCAACCACTATTTATTGGCCATGTTGTCTTTTGCCTACTATTGAGTATAATGGCAAAATAGAGATTTTGGTTAGAATGTTTATTTTAGGGTTTTTATTTTATTTTTTGTCCGATCCTGTTTGCACGTCGCTGCCCTATGCTTAAACAGCCGAGATCGGCTAAAAAAAATAAAAGTTAATTGTTTTTATTTTTGCAACCGTTTTCCATGCCAGTGGCCATATATTTGGCCATTGGCATGCTTTCGACATAATACCTACCCTTTATTTGGAGCTGTCATGGCTCCGTTTTGTAGTTTGCAGAAATGTACTCAGTTACTAACCGAGTACATTTCTGCAGATTACACTAGTCCTGCACGGTGGGCTCCAGCTTCCTGGATTGCAAATTCACCTCATTTGCATGGATTTCACCTGCAAATTGGGTCATTTGTATACAGGAGCTGAGTCCTTACAGGACTAGTGCAGGAGCACGTCTCTACAGCATATTCCTGGATCGCACGGCAGACATATTGCCTGCTAGAGCTCCTGCACTAGTCCTGCACACCATGCAGGGGTTGCTGAATCTGGGGGAAAGTGTCTTCATGGCAGCATGTGTGTTGATTAAATGAGTATGCTTACTGACTGAATGGGTTATAATTATAATACGGGTTGTTTCCATAGGTTCACAGGTGAATACCATGCTTACCTCCCTGATGGGTTATTTTTAAGTCTAGTCAATAACCCAAAGTCAGAATCACACCCTGTTACTTCAGTCTATGAATTGAAGATCTTACTATAAGGGGGTTTCTTGCATAGTTTGTTCAACTTGAAATGCAGTTTTGGTAAGAGTCTTAGAAAGGATTTGGCATTACTTTGTGAGAGCAATATTTATTTTTTAGAGCTAAATAATCATTAACCTAGGTGGGACTTGACCCAACAATCCTTAGCTCCAGCAGCCAATGCCTTATTCACTATGCCACTGGGTCCTTCAGTTTTGCATGGAATTTTAGTTAAGATGATACTGATTCCTAAAGTCTGGGAACTAATACAGAAGATTGCTAATCTGTACAGAGGGGCTTGGCTTTGCGTGGTTTGTAATGTAGGTGCTGAGTGACCCTGGTTTCAGAGATTACAGGATAGGTTAGCTGCTAAGGTAAAGACTGCTTAGTAGTATAGTAGTCTAATTAGTTGCAAGCATAATACAAGGTTAGTTCTTTGTTTGGCAGGAAGCCATTTCGCATTTTCTAATGCTTTAAAATGGTGATCACGTTTTGGGGACAGTGTGATGAACCTACGTATTTTATTGGTGATTGTTTGACTGCATGTGGAGTTATGTTTTAAAGCAAACTTTATTGAGGGGAGACCATATTCTATTTGGACTAGTAGAATATCTTTGCCTATTGCTTCTCTGAAAGCCTTAGAGGGAAAGGGGGAGATGTTATCCCAGAGCAGAAGTGAGCAAACTTTTTTCTTGTGATGTCTAGATAGTGACTGAAGTTGAGAAATGGGTCTAACCAAAGACAGAGACATTTAAATGAGTAAGTATTTTTATATCAGTGATGATATGATTGACGATTTATAATGGATAACATATTTAAATGAGTAAGTATTTTTATATCAGTGATGATATGATCGAAGATTTATAATGGATAACATATTTAAATGAGTATTTTTATATCAGTGATGATATGATCGACGATTTATAATGGATAACATATTTAAATGTGTAAGTATTTTTATATCAGTGATGATATGATTGAAGATTTATAATGGATAACATATTTAAATGAGTATTTTTATATCAATGATGATATGATCGACGATTCATAATGGATAACATATTTAAATGAGTAAGTATTTTTATATCAGTGATGATATGATTGAAGATTTATAATGGATAACATATTTAAATGAGTAAGTATTTTTATATCAGTGATGATATGATCGAAGATTTATAATGGATAACATATTTAAATGAGTAAGTATTTTTATATCAGTGATGATATGATCGACGATTCATAATGGATAACATATTTAAATGAGTAAGTATTTTTATATCAGTGATGATATGATTGAAGATTTATAATGGATAACATATTTAAATGAGTATTTTTATATCAGTGATGATATGATCGACGATTCATAATGGATAACATATTTAAATGAGTAAGTATTTTTATATCAGTGATGATATGATCGACGATTTATAACGGATAACATATTTTGCAGAGCTTATGCTTGGTCTTAAAATTCATAGCTGCTGTTTTGGATGAGTCAGGTAAGAAGGTTTTTTTCTTATTGATCCATCGAAAACCTTGGCTGTAGATGACTGTCACTGTTGAAGTGACACCATGATTCCATGTGCCAAAATGGGAAAAAGGGGTTGTGGATGTATGGCTGGATCCTTTGAATAAGAGAGAGAAAATACAAATGAAGTTCTTTTTGCAGTATTAGGTGGGAATGATTTGAACAGAATAAAACCACATAACTAGCTTAAAGTAGTAGGGGGAGGTGTAGTAGATGAAAAACATAGGTGTCAACTGTCTTACTTTGCTCAGGTTTCTCATTTTACTTTAAAGATGCTGCACCCCTTCCACACTCCTTCTCCATACTCCCAAAATCCACCACTTCCGCCCTCACTATAAAAGTTCCCAAAATCCACCACTTCTGCCCTCACTATAAAAGCTCCCAAAATCCACCACTTCCGCCCTCACTATAAAAGCTCCCAAAATCCACCACTTCCGCCCTCACTATAAAAGCTCCCAAAATCCCAAGACTGAGGAAGGAAGCTGAGTGCATGGATGAGTGCACATGCAGCATGGCTTATTCAGCTAGAGGAGCTCTTTCCAAGTTATCACTTGCTACAGCGGGAAGTTTACATATCTTATAGTAAAAAGCACAGACTCTCTAATTTTGAATATTTGCAGTCTCTGAATGTGATGGTCAGCTAATGCCTGCTGATGGCCTCAATCTGGACTGGGAGAAAGCTGAAAACCATACTTAGTAGTAAACTATAAAAGAACAAGTATAGTTGCAGCAGAGGTTTTTACAGTATTTTAAATATGTAAGTTATGCATATATTGGAAGTACAATATATAACTTGCAGTATTAATGTCACAACGACAATACGAAGAGATCTTTACATTTTTATAAATCCTTTAGTTTCTCATCTGTGTATAAGGAAACCTGATTCCCTTATAGTAAAACCAATTCTAAAGGTTTGTGGATTAATGGGTGAGATTTCTCCCCTACCCCCCATTAAAATGTTATCATTAAGCGTATCAGTTTAGACAAGAATTATGTGAACCTTAAGGATTCATTGTTACAAAGTTATAAAGGAAAGTGTGGCCAAATCATTCTCTCTTGGTTGTATATTCATTAAAAGCTACTGTTATATTTGCACTGCTAATGTGGGTCAGAAACCTCAGGTGATCAGGCTGTGGTAAGAATGTGGGTTGGCACTCCAAAAGCTGATGGACTTGCTGGTTCCATGTGTGTGTGTGTGTGTGTGTGTGTGTGTGTGTGTGTGTGTGTGTGTGTGTGTGTGTGTGTGTGTGTGTGTGTGGTTGTGCATGCGCACGAGCATGTGCACAAGACGGATGAGTGAATTAAATCTATCCTTTTACAGTAAGTGGTTAAAAAAACACAAAAGACCTGCAGACACGAATGCTGGAAAGAGCAAATGTGTGACTCTTACCATATACAACCTAACTGCTATTATTACTTTTAGTTACCTGACAATAACACATCAGAAATGAGCACAGAAAATGGCTGTCTTTTTGGGTGGCATGTTGCATGCAAAGGGCAACTGCATGATTTTTAAATGGATATAGACTTCATTTGGTGAGAGGGTGCATGCATGTGTTCGAGAGTCACAATCTGAAGTATATTACTGGGGCCAATATTGCCTGAGAAAGATCACTCATAAAGCATTTGCCTTAGAGGAGGTTGCTGTCTGAGAAAGGTAGATTTTTGGTGTTCGTATTTCTTATATTGCTTTTTTGTTTCAATGAAGTAAGTATTTTTATTCTGGTGTACTAAAATACTTTTCCATTGCACATTAAAGGTATTGGTTAAGAAAGAAAGCAACGATGTGCGTCTTGGTAAGTTACAATAATTATAAGAGCTTAATTGCCTGTGAACTCAAGGAGGAGCTGGACACTATTATTTTTCTTTAAGGGGAAAATACAGCCCCTCACTGGCCCTTTCTAAGAGAAATCTTGATGAGTAGATGGGAAATAGAAAGTTCACCCCGGAGATCACTCCAGTGGCTCTACTTGATAGAGGCACCAGGAACTAATGGCGGCATGATGCCAGGGCACTTCTATGGGCTACACTTGTAAAGGGTCCAGGGTCGTTGATCTAGTACACACCTATGAACCTATAAACCTATTTCAAGGTTTTCCTGTGAAACTTCATTCATTTGGAGTCTGCACTTGACTAGGCTACTGTTTGGGAAAGGCAAATATCCCTGTTTGTATCCCTTGTATCACTGCCTTTGTGTGACTGCAGTCAGCATTTTAATTACAGCGTGCATTTGAAATGCTATTCTGTTGCATGTTAAAAGTTCTGGTTAGGAGATAAAGCAAAACTGTCTCATGTCTCGTGTATTCAAATGAAACACTGCAGTAGGGGATGCTTTCATGTCATTTATTATACAAACACACATCAGGCATTGTAGCTTGTACATATACTTCGAACTTCATATGCTTACTAGCTGACTCATTACTTCTAACACACTCACATGTGCATCAACATTCAAGCTTACACTGGCTGACTACACAAAATGGCAATGATCTTGTACATCGTCAGTACTTTACATGTACATGCTATCTAGCTACAGTGGCTGACTAGGTTCAATATACACACTGATCTACAGCCTCCCCCTGAGTTAATTTTGTTTGACATTGCAAATATGAGAACAAAGACATATTTAAAAGCTAGATATTATTTCAATTTTTCAACAAAACAAAACTGACTTCAAGTCTAAATCGCTGTGTATTTAGGATTCGGCTCGCAAATTCTACCCGATCTAGTTACATAGAAATTCTGCCTGGGTTTAGCAAAAGGGACAGTCTCTGGGGATTCTTTAAAAACTGGAACAGCAGGGTTTTCATCAAAGTTGTTTGAAGAAAGCACACTGTCCTTTTGAATTCATCACCTGAAGAGACTCTGGTAATTAAAGTCATCTGCACAGGCAGTCTACTGTGTCACTGGTTCAAACATAGGTAACTCATGTCTATGATTCCTTCTGAAATCCATTTCTTCAGATAGTATGATGTAAGATCTCTGTTCCTCACAAATGTTCTTCATGATTCCCATTCGGTCATATCCTTTGGATGTTTGCATTCTCACAACTTGAGAGTAATGGTGTAAGGTATTTACTGGTCTTATCACAGTACAACTTTTGTGACTGGCATTGAGCCTTGACCACTCTGGTATTCTATACATTTGGTACTAACAATTGTTTGCTGATTAGAAGAGTTGTTTGTATCTGTCTGGACATCAGTCTCTAAGCAGGTGAACTAAGCAAGTTGTCTCAAGGAATGTTTCTGAGATTGAGTAAGTTAAGGAAAACATCGGTACCATCTCTCTTGGATTTCTCCAACAAGTGCTTTGCACTTTGCACTCTGAACTGCATGTTCAGCTAACCCATTGCCATGCGGATAATCAGGACTACTGGTAACATGAGCCAAGGCCCACATCTAAGCAAATCTCTTGAACTGCTGACTAGTAAACTGTGCACCATTGTCAGACATGACTTTGTGCGGACTACCATGAAGAGAAAAATGTCTTTATAATTTTGTGATGACTGTGCTGGATATTAAGTTAGGAAGTAGGTCAATATCAAACCAGTTTGAGTAAGAGTCTACTAACACCAAGTAATGTTGACCATTCCATTTGAAAATATCTGTGGCAACCATTGACCATGGTAATTCAGGATTTTGGTAGCTAAAATGGTTCTTTTTGCTGATGCAGTTTGCTGCTGTTGCTAATTGAACATGCTAGAGTTTCTTTCTCTATATCTTTGGACATAGAAGGCCAAAATACAAGGCCTCATGCCCTTCTTTTGGTTGTATCAGTACCTGGGTGATCACAGTACAAAATGTTGATATATTCCTGCCGTAATGCTTTAGGAATTACCACTTTTGGACTTTTCATGATGACTCCATCTTCCATCATGATGAGCTCATCTCTGAAAGGAAAATACTGCTGAATGTCAAGTGTTAAACTGGTTTGTTGTGTTGGCCATCCTTGACTAATAATGTTTTTTAACTTCTGGAGAACTGGATATGAAGCTGTGTGATTTCTTAGTTCATCAAGCTGTGATAATGAAAAATTACTGACTTCCATGACTTCAAAATCTGCTGTTTCATTCTCATACTGCTCTGTCATTTGTCTGGGTGCACGTAACAAAGCATTAGTAAGGTACAAGTATTTGCCCTTTTTTAAACAATATTGAAATTGCACTTTTGCAATTTTAACATCATATGTTGCAATCGAGCTGGGGCTGTATGCACTGGCTTTTTTAAAATTGTCACTAGTGGTTGGTGATCAGTCTGTATTTGGATAGGTCTGCCATAAATATAATCATTGAACTTCAAACATGCGAACACTACTGCCAAAAGTTCTTTCTCTATTTTTGCATAATACATCTCTGTTCGAGTTAAAGTTATTGATGCATATGTTACTGGCATGCCTTCTTAAAGATATGCTGCACGAAGGCTATACTTTGAAGCATCAGAAGAAAGAGTTACAGGTTTGTGAACATCATAATATCTCATTGTGGGTGGACTGGCAATTTTCTGCTTCAGAATAGCAAATGCTCTTTGGTGTTGCTCCAACCAGGACTAGGATACATTTCTGTGTGTCAACTCATGTAATGGTGCAGAAAGCTCACTCCAGGATGAGATGAACTTTCCTAAATAGTTGACCATACCTAAAAAAAATGTATAAATATGTGACATTCTCTGGAACTGGCATTTCCACCATTGTTAGCTTGGATGGATCTGGTTGTAAGCCAGAACTGGTAAACAAATGTCCCACATAAGTAACTTCTTTCAGCTTGAATTTACATTTCTGAGGATTCATTTTGAGATTTACTTCACGTACACTGTCTAGAACATTTTTGAGATTTCAATCGTGTTTGTCTTCACTATTGCCTCCAAAAATAATGTTGTCTACTATGATAGCACATGGATAATCAGAAAAAAATTTGTTCCATGGCACATTGAAAGACTTCACTGGCAGAATTGATTCCAAATGGCATTCTCAAAAACCTATATCTACCAAATGGTGTGCTGAATGTAGTTAAAAGTGAAGATGTATGATTTAGTGAAATTTGCCAAAAGGAGCTTTTTGCATCAAGGACTGAAAAAAAAAACTGTGAAATTTGGCATGAGAGCAGCTACCTCTTCTACTGTATGCATTGGATGATGAGGACTTAAGTGCTTTGTTTAAATCTCTTGGATCAATACATATTCAAATATCATTTGAGCTTGTCTTATGAGGTACTACCATGGAGGATACCCATTCAGTCTGTTCTTCTACTGGAGTAAGGGCACCAAAATTCACCATTTTGTATAGTTCTGCTTTTACTTTACACTGCATTGCTACTGGAATCTTTAGTGCTAGTCTGACAACTAGACATACTTCTTGGTTTAACTTCATGGAATATGTGACTGGAAGTTTACCAAGCTTGTCTACATCCACCTACGTCTACAGCAACCATCCGAAACATGTGAAAAAAGCAGTCATAAAGGGGCAAATGGTTCGTGCAGCTCGAATGGTGACTGACATAGATGATTTTATGGAAGAATGTCAGTACATTGGTGACATGTTTTTGAACAGGGATTATCCCAAGCAATTTGTGGATAGTATTATCACTGAAGTAGTGCATAAAAGAAGTATAGGGTTTTATAAGCCTTTATTAACAAAAGGCAGTCCAGCCAACTTACAGTCACAGTCAGTGGAATCATTGTCAAATGTAGTGCAAATAAAGGCACAACTGAACACAAATAAGTATGACAATGTAGGTTTTATAACAAAATACACCAAGGATTCTGCAGATATCATCCGCCTCATGTGGAAAAATTGGACATTCATCATAGGTGACATAAATCTAGTTAAAATTTTAGGCACACAACTTTAATCACCTACAAAAGGGATCATAACTTAAAAGGTTGGTGCAATGCTTGTTCAAAGATGGTAAAAACAACGCAAGGAATAATGAGAAAATGCAACGTGTGTACGTATTGCAATTATATTTTAGAAGTGCACCAGTTATCAATAATGGGAATAGATATTACCATTTCAGGTCACTACAATTGCAACACAATGGGCATTGTATATGCAGCAATATGCTCACACTGTTCTGCCTTTTATATAGGCAAAACAGAACGGAAGTTAAAACAACGTATATATGAGCATATTTATGAAATCAGCAAAAACTCACACACTAATGCACTTTATAGGCATATAGAACAAAATCCAACACATAAATTCAAGTTTGTGGTATTAGAACAAGTTCTACCAACTCCAAGAAAAGATCCTTGGAAAATAATCTTAGAATCAAGGGAATATTGGTGGCAAGTTTATTTAGATGCCACACAATTCCCAGGTTTAAATGATTCAACTTCCATCACGAGCATTTTAAAGTTAAAAGTTTACAATAGATAGGGCATTGTGCAATGTTAGATTACAGTTTGGAAACTTGTTTTACATTTAAGTAAATGCAATTGTTTTTTTTTTTTTAGAATTTTTATATATATCTACTTAATTAATATATTTATTGAATAATTGATTTTAATTAACATGTATAGGCTTACAGTATAATAAGCTGATTTTATTGAAATGATTGTCTGAGGAAGGCTGGTGTCACAGCCGAAAGTGCTAACCTATCTTAATAAACTTGGATTGATTCTCAACTTGGATTTCTGCTATTTTGGATTACTGTTGGATTGCTTCTACGCTGCCACTTCTTTGTGTAATTAGTTTGGTTTGTCGTTTGTTTATCTGGTTATCAGTAGGGCAACAGGCAGTTCGCAAGAAGTGGTCTCAATGGTTACTAGAGCTGAATTTGAAATGCTTCAGCATTCGGTTCTAAATTTAACACAACTAATACAACAACTTTCGGGAAATATTTCCAATACAGGAGGAATGATACCAACTCGCCCCATGCGAATGAGAGCTGATAGTGGTGATAGTTTGGATAGTATTCCGCCAGGGCAACCTCAATTGGAGCAGCCATCCACAGTAGACAATGAAGAACCAACACATAGTGAAATACAACTGCAGTGATGGCTTAATCAAATAGACAACAACATAGTAGACATGGACAAACAAATGCCTAATTTCACCACACTTATCGATGACTTTCATGATCTTTTATGGAGCTATCGTAAATTAGTGCATGAAAATGTCTACTTTAAGGAGGGTATTAAGTGACAACAAGTTCCTAAGGGGTTAAGATACTGGAAGTATCCAACGGGGCTAGATGAAAACAGTGCATTGCTTAAGGAACTCCTGCATCTTTTTGACCGACAGAGGTGTGAACTACTAGATATTTTAATCAAACATAACGGATACAAATTGAATGAACTAAATACACAAATAGAAACACTTGATGCAAAAATAAAACAAAACAAAGCCTATACGGCCTGTCAAAACCAATATTGCAAAGTTTTCATACAGATTGATAATCACAGTAAATTGGTTTCAGATAGAAAAGCCCAAAAATTACAAAGAGATCAGTCAGATTATTCCAACGGAAGAGCCTATCCTAAACCACCATGTGGTCAGTATTATACTGAGCAGTGGGGAGATGGAGTTGCTTCTTCAAATAACAATGGCAGGCAAACCAACGATGAAGCGACAGTAAACAATCAACAACCAACCCCTTTAGAGGAAAGTACCCTTCGCAGATTGGAGTGACTACGCAACAAGGACAATTACCAGGTGAGGGGGAATTCAACACAGACATGGAGGAGGCGGAGAACAGGTTCACGTTCACGGAACAATTGCAACTAGAGTTGGTAGGTGAACAAACTTTGCATAATACCTACCAGCTAATAACCAACACTACGGGGGACTATAAAATTTATAATTATAGTGCTGTAGCTTTGAATGTTGAACATGCCAACATTCTTAGTAAAGGATGTACATTTATACCAAAGAGGTGGGCAAAAGTTACTGATTTAATAACAGAACTGAAGTTATTCACCAGGAAAATGAATTTAGCTGTAATATTTCAGGATGGTGCAGCAACACAAAATAATCCATTGCACATCCCTAGCAGCTTTAATCCTGCTTTACATCCTAAGATAAAGTTATTTGAAGAAATGTGTGAATTAGATTTCAGGCACCAATTGCAACAAAAAACTAAATATTATGAAAGTAACATCGCCAAGCAACAACAAAAATGTTAAATAATCTGAAATTAAGAAGTGATTTATGAATTATGCAACCAGATAAAGGAGGTGGGCTGGTAATAATGAATGCAATGGATTATAATCAGCTCATCTTGCAAATATTGTATGAAGATGCATATATTGAAGCCTCTATTAATGAAATCAATATTTCTAATGCTAGAATTGATTATTATTTAGAAGACATGTTTATGCAAGGGCAAATAACTAGAGAGGCCCATGCATATATGCATGTACAAAACCACAGAATACCAAACATTTTTGGAGCTCCCAAAATTCACAAGGATCTAGAAAATCCACCTTTGCATCCAATTGTGGATGCTGGGGGCTCAAAAACATATTTTATGGCAAAGTATATAGATATGCAATTGAAAGAAAAAGTGTTTGATTTACAGCATATTTGTTGGGATTCCTAGGATTTCCTTTCAAAGGTTAACGTGTTAAAATCTTCTAATATTGAAAATATTATATTCATTACAGTGGATGTCAAAGCTGCGGTGGTGGTGCTGCGGTAGCGTTGTCGCCTCACAGTTAGACATTGCCTGTTCGATTCTCAGTTAGAGCGTCTTCTGTGTGGCGACATGCATGAATGGGTGTTCCTTCGTTGAAGGTTGTGTGTTAGGCCTGGCAAACCAGCACGTAAAAAAATCTACTGCCAGTCATTAGCGGACCGGAGTTCCACTGTGGCGACCCCTAACCGGGAAAAGTCGAAAGACACAAACAAACAGTGGACGTCAAAAGATCTTTTTACATGCATACCTCAAGATATAGGTTTGGAATGGTTCACTGATTTTTTTACAGAAATAATGGTTATAGCCCAGGATGACATCAATACTTTATCAAATCTTCTGCAATTGGTATTAACCAATAATTATTTATACCATGATGGTCATTACTTCAAACAAATCAAAGGGGTAGCAATGGGCTCTCCAGTAAGCACATTGTATGCCAATGTAGTCATGGCCGTGTAGGAATATAAATATTTGTTTCCATCACAATATATGCAACATGTACAAATGTATTGCCGTTTTTTGGATGATCTTTTTGCATATGGAATGGTCCCATAGATGTTATAGATGAGTTTATGCATTTTATAAATAATTGCACTGATTTTTTGAAATTCACACATGAAGTTGGACATGACAGGATATCATACTTAGATGTTTTGTTAACCAAAAACACAACACAATGTCATTTAAAAGCTGGTATATATAGGAAAAACACCTATTATAATAAGTTTTTACACTTCACCAGCAACCATCCGAAACATGTGAAAAAAGCAGTCATAAAGGGGCAAATGGTTCATGCAGCTTGAATGGTGACTGACATAGATGATTTTATGGAAGAATGTCAGTACATTGGTGACATGTTTTTGAACAGGGATTATCCCAAGCAATTTGTGGATAGTATTATCACTGAAGTAGTGCATAAAAGAAGTACAAGGTTTTATAAGCCTTTATTAACAAAAGGCAGTCCAGCCAACTTACAGTCACAGTCAGTGGAATCATTGTCAAATGTAGTGCAAATAAAGGCACAACTGAACACAAATAAGTATGACAATGTAGGTTTTATAACAAAATACATCAAGGATTCTGCAGATATCATCCGCCTCATGTGGAAAAATTGGACATTCATCATAGGTGACATAAATCTAGTTAAAATTTTAGGCACACAACCTTTAATCACCTACAAAAGGGATTGTAACTTAAAAGATTGGTGCAATGCTTGTTCAAAGATGGTAGAAACAACACAAGGAATAATGAGAAAATGCAACGTGTGTACGTATTGCAATAATATTTTAGAAGTGCACCAGTTATCAATAATGGGAATAGATATTACCATTTCAAGTCACTACAACTACAACACAATGGGCATTGTATATGCAGCAATATGCTCACACTGTTCTGTCTTTTACATAGGCAAAACAGAACAGAAGTTAAAACAACGTATATATGAGCATATCTATGAAATCAGCAAAACCCACACACTAATGCACTTTATAGGCATACAGAACAAAATCTAACACATAAATTCAAGTTTGTGGTATTAGAACAAGTTCTACCAACTCCAAGAAAAGGTCCTTGGAAAATAATCTTAGAATCAAGGGAATATTGGTGGCAAGTTTATTTAGATGCCATACAATTCCCAGGTTTAAATGATTCAACTTCCATCACGAGCATTTTAAAGTTAAAAGTTTACAATACATAGGGCATTGTGCAATGTTAGATTACAGTTTGGAAACTTGTTTTACATTTAAGTAAATGCAATTTTTTTTTACAATTTTTATATATATATATATATTTAATTAATTAATTAATATATTTATTGAATAATTGATTTTAATTAACATGTATAGGCTTACTATATAATAAGCTGATTTTATTGAAATGATTGTCTGAGGAAGGCTGGTGTCACAGCCGAAAACGCTAACCTATCTTAATAAACTTGGATTTATTCACAACTTGGATTTCTGCTATTTTGGATTACTGTTGGATTGCTTCTACGCTGCCACTTCTTTGTGTAATTTATATGGTGAACCTCTTTATTAAATGAAATCAGTCCTATACTCAGACTGTCTTGGAGGCCTACCTGTGACTGCACGTATCTTTTGACTACGTAAAACTGCAAGTCATAGCGGTGTCCAGCAAATTGGCATGAAAGGACTACTGTGCCATCGGTTTGAATCTCTTCACCACCATAAGCAACTAGTTTTTCACACTTTACTGAGTAAAGTTTCTCACCAGCTTTTACTTTTACAAACATGTGTGCTGGCATAACATTGCACTTAGATCCAGTGTGTACTTTAAGCTCCACAAGTTTCCCATTAATGTGTACAGTACAAAATATTTCACTGTTTACTGACAACTGATAGTTTATTGTATTAGCTGTTTTATTGATCACAGAGACACCACCAACATGGAAAGTTTGCTCACAGCTCTTGGAGTTTACTACAGTCTCTATCTGATCTATTTGCTTCTTTGGTTACTATCTTTTAATATAAGTCTGCAATACTTTAGACTTGCAAAGTGTTTTGAAATGATTTCACTTTTTACATTTGTGACATTGCTGACCAAAAGCTAAACACTTTTATCATTTAGGTTCATGATTGCCTCCAAAATTGTGATAGTTAACACTGAGGTTGGATGTGGCACCCTTTGGTTTATATTTCTTTTTCATCTTAAATTTCTGCTGCACACTATCAACATTAACACTAGCAGATACTGCAAACATGCTTTTCTCATTCATAAGCATATTTGTATGCTTTTCTGTAATCTCATATATTTGGCAAATCTCAGTGGCTTTGCTCAATGTTAATTCACTGTCTCGAAACAAAATCTTTCCCACTGCATCATTATTAACACCACATACAAGACTACATATTATCAACTCATCTTTTAGATCATCAAATCTGCATGTTTTTGCTTTTTTTCTTAAATAGGTAATTTATGCTGCAATAGTTTCACCAGGTTTTTGATTTCTTGAATAAAATGTATGCCTTTCCATTGTAATATTCATTTGAGGGTTACACATTTCTCTAAATTTACGTTTTAAGCACTCAGGGTCTTCATGCATTTCAGCCTGTATCACAATATGGCAGTTCTCTCCTTCCCCTGTATACACAGTAGGTATATACATAAATGAGCGTCCTCATTCAATGGCCTCAAAGCCAGCTAAATTGAGAAGGATAAATGCTCTTGTACATGCGTCTATCAGAAAATGCAGCCTGTATGAAAATATCATATTCTTGCTCAAACACTCATCATTTCTCAGCAATATTACCCTCAGCAGTCCCAAATGCACTCTTTCAAAACAACACCCATATCAACACATAGAGCTACATCTTATGGAGCCTTACCTCTAAGCCCATGAGGCAAGCCACCACACAACACAACATTCAAGTCAATGGTGACTCCATTGTGAGACACACTGATGTCCCTCTCACGAGGCTGTGTAAGGAGAAAATCACGGTCAGTTGCTTATCATGGCTAGGATCTGCCACATTACACAGACACTCAGGTCATTGGACCACAATTACCAATATGACTCAGTCATAGTCCATGTGGGAGTAAATGACCTGAGAAGTACCTCTCTAGACTATATGAAGAGAAACATCATGGAGCTCTCAGAATATGTGTCTCAGGCTGGTATGAGCCTAGCATTCAGCATCATTTTATCTTCAACAAGGATGACGCCACAATATGAACAAAAGATGATTGACTTTAATAATCAACTTACTTTCTGGTGTCATTCTAAGGGAGTGCAATATTTGTCAGCATGAAAGAAGATGGTCAAAAGACCACTCTGCTTTGCCAGGGATGGTCTGCACCTCTCCCCTCTAGGCTTTCAAATATTAGCTAAAGCATCGTCTTCCCCCATAGTGCCTTTTTTATGAAATGCCAAACTGAAAGTACTTCTGACATTGCAAATTAAAACTAAAAAAAATTAAAAGTGTTACTGCTCAGTGCTAGGAGTCTAAACAAATAACTCCACTCCCTAGAAGCTCTCTTTACCCTAGAGAATGCTGACATCTGTGCAGTCACCGAGACATGGTTAAAGCCACAGAGAGCATGCCAACAGTGCTAGGTTCTAATGCCTTCCACACATTTAGGTCATCTACTTCACAAGCAGGGACTAAAGGTGGAGGTGTCTTTATTTACATCAAAGATAAATATACTTCAAGGCTAGTCAAACAGGACAATGCACTTGAGCTGCTCCATGTTGAAATCACCATAGGTAAAATCCAATACCACTTCCTTGCAAGCTGTAGGTTCCCCTCTATGACCCAGGAAACCTATACCATGTATTTAAACTTATTAGAAACACTAGCCATCCAACCTAATACCATATTCATGGGTGACTTTAATTACCTCACAATTAACTGGTAATCATTTATGATACCAAATGTACATGCAAATAGATTCCTGGATTCTGTAAACACAAACTCCTTGGATCAGGTAGTCAATACACCAACCAGGGGTGTAACCATACTGGATCTGGTCCTCACTAATATGGGAGAATGCTGTACACTCCCTACTGTAATGCCTTCCCTGGTAAGGTCAGACCACAAAATGATCTCTTTTGAAGTAAAAATAAAATCTGGACCCCCAGCTAAACCTGGAATATTTAGGAACTATTCTAAGGCTAACCTCCTGCTATTAAGTGAGAACCTGGCAACATTTCAAGCCCCAATAAACCTCAAGAACACTGCTGCCTATGCAGAACTGTTCACAGAAACCCTGTACAAGCATGTTAATAGCTGCATAGAGGCAGCTGTACCCACCAGGAAGAAGTACAGAACTAACTCAAAAAACAAGCCGTCCTTGTGGAATCACAAAATCAATCGGGTGTATAACAGGAGGAAGAAAATCATGGCAAAAATTAGGCGGTGCATCACCCAGCAGGATAAAAGCACTCTCAAACTAAACAAACAACTCAGAGGATAAATAAAGTCGGCCAAAGCCAAATTTGAGGTAAGTTTGGCCTCCCAGGCCAAGGACAACCACAAAGCATTCTTTAGCTATGTCCACAATCTCAAAGGCAATACACAATTGTGTGCAGAGCTCATTGTAAATGGAGCCATCTATACTGAACCAGAAGATATAGCAAACCTCCTGGGAGATAAATTCAGCTCCAACTTTACCCCTCTCTCCCCCCTCAATCTTCCCTCAGAAAATATCATCAAATATAACTCCCCCTACTATCACTAGGAACAGGTTCATAATGCTCTCTCTAAGACCAAGAACACTGCATCAATGGGCCCAGACAATATCCCAGGATGCCTTCTAAATAGCATGAAACATGACCTATCAGGGCCTCTGGAATTACTATTTAACTGTAGCCTCCATACAGGTTTCGTGCCTCATGAATGAAGAAAGGCAACAGCCATCCCTCTGCAAAAAGGTGAGCCATCTACAGACCCTGGAAACTACAGACCCATAAGTCTCACTAGTCTTATATGTAAAGCCATGGAAAGAATCATCATGAAAATTATCAATGGTGATACAGTAAACCTCCAGACACTGGAACCAACCCAGTTTGATTTCGTTAAGGGCAGATTATGCCTACTCAATCTGGTGGACTTCATTGAGAAGGTCACCAAACCAATAGATGAGTGCAAAATCATTTACACTGCCTACCTTCAACTGGCCAAGGCATTTGAAATAATACCCAACTTGAGCATTGTTGACAAACTCAAGAGGTTAGGTACAAACCCATATGTCACCCAGTGGATAGCCAACTGGCTCATAGACAGGACCCAGAAAGTTAGAATTGGGGAGTCCACCTCTACAAAGAAGACAGTCACAAGTGGAGTTGTTCGGGGATCAGTTTTTGGACTGTTCCTTTTTGGCATTTACTTCTCAGAAGTCAAGGCCAACGTCAGTGGTCTCTGGCTGACTAAATTTGCAGACGATTACAAATTAGGAGCTGTCATTGAATCTCACACTGACACAAATGTTCACCAGGAGGGACTGACATAGACAAACAACTGGTGTCAGAGCCATGGACTAAAACTAAATGCCAAGAAATGCATAATAGTATCCTTTGGGAAGTCATACATCTCTAGTAACTATCATATTGATAGCACACCCCCTTAGAACTGACCCAGTAGTCAGAGACTTAGGGACACACATAGATAGTAATCTAGCCTTTGACCATTGTATGCCTACAGTGGTGAGGAATTCATTCTATGTTGTATAACTTAAAAACAAAAGTATGGCATCTAAGTCCAAGGAAGTCATTGTTCCACTGCATTCGGCATTCACCAGACATATCATTGAGTACAATGCCCCCTTTGGTATGTACCTAACCAGGCATATCCAACAATTGGAATGTCCACAGAGGTTCCTCACTAAAATAATACACGGCATAAGTAAAATGTCCTATGCAGACTGCCTCAAGGCACTATCCCTGTATTCTGTCTCCTACATGCTTTTGAGGAGGAAATCTATGCTTGGCATACAGGGCATTGGCAGACCGCACTCTGATGGACCTCTTGCATATCCACAAAATAAACAGCCCCAGAAGTACCCATTCTAAAGACTTAAACCTTGCCTGTGATATAAATAGGACCTGCTGGAGAGATATGCATGTATCCCAGAGAGTACTGCATCTATGGAACAGCTTTCCCATCCATGTGAAGCAGAGTTCCTCCTTAACTCAATTCAAGTGCAACTTGGACAACTGGATGGGAAACTGGAAATTCATCCCTGGTTTGGCACCTATGTCTCTAATGGACACAGGTAACCTGTAAATGGTTCATCTCACAGTCCCATGCTTACACTTATCAAGGGTATCAGAGCTTATCAGGGATTTGGGATGCATGGCTAGGCTTAAAAAGGCTCTTGTGGTTATTCAGGTCTGCAAAATCCCTCTGCCATAACAACAAAGTTCTTTTAAACATAAGTATAGACCTAGTACTTGTACTTTTGCTCAAATGCACAATAATCTCTCCAAAAATGCTTTATTTTAACACTGCAAGTATCTCAAACACTCCGAACACTTTGAAAAGTCTTAGTGACTGCAAAAAAGTAATACATAGTGAAAAAATTCAGACATTTTACCCTCTTTGAACATTTTAAACACTTCAGAGATTATCTGAAACACTGTAATCATTATGTCACTGTTTCAAACATTTCGAATAACTTGGTATTTATTTTGAACACTTTGAGTGCTATGCCACATGTTCGGCAACTGAAAATCATTTGAACTGGATTTAAGTATCTCTGAATAAGCACTGACCTGTTTGCAAGTTTACTCCTGAGTATTATTACTACTAACTGCATGCCTCATGGTTTATGAGCTGCTTCATCTTCAGAACCCAGTCTGACACCATGTCACATGTCTGGTGTATTCAAATGAGACATTGAGGCACGAGATGGGTTCAAGACGTTCATTGTACATAAACACATCAGGTCCTGTAACTGAAATATATACTTAAAACTTCATATGCTTATTGACTAACTCATTACTTCTAACACACTCACATATGCATCTCCATCCAAGCTTACATTCACACTGGCTGACTACATAAAATGCCACTGATCTTGCATGCGTTCGGTAACTTATATGCATGTGCTATATAGCTACAGTGGCTGGCTAGGTTCAATATACACACACTGATCTACAAAAACTACGGTCTATTGGTGATTCATAGGAATTAAGAAAGTTTAATTGACTGTGAACTAAGGGAGGAGCCAGAGGCTAGTATTTATTTTTCTTTTTTTCTTTTTTTTTTTTTTTTTGTTAGAGAAAAAATAAATCCTTTCTTGATTTTTTGAGAAAGCTCACTTGAACAGCCTCTGCCATAGAACAGACTGCTGTACAATAAGATTTTTCCACACCACCAAGCTGTATTTTGGGGATTTTAAATTCACTGGCTCCCTAGTTGTCTGCCTTTATGTTAATTTGGGTCCACTTTGTAATTTCGAAATACTGAAATCTCAAATTTCAGTATTCCGAAACCACAAAGACAAAAACCCAACCACAACTCACAAACTCAAAAACACACAACCATGAAATTCAAAATCCTGTACCCACACTACACATACAGTACACACATAAACATACACAACCCCCCCCAATCAAACAAACTTATCTAAACTACATATAAGCAGGGGGCAAGCGCCCTTGTACCCCCCCATGTGGTGGGCTGTGCCCCCCATACCCCCCACATATATATTCTAATTCCAAGATCGCACAAACAGTAACATCTTACAGTCCCTCAAACACACATAACAGTCACAACACACACTTACACACACTAAACCCCTAACCAACATACTTACACACACAAACTTACCAAAATGAAGCCCAAACATCTACATTCCGTACCACCGGAAGCAGAAATTCAAAATATCCATGCTTCGGTATTTTGAATTTCTTGCTTCTGCCGGTTTCGGAAATGTGAGTATTCGGCTTTGTAAATTCAAAATACTGAAATTCGAGATTTCAGTATTTTGAATTTACAAAGTGGACCCGTTAATTTGCCCACAAAACTCTTTTCCACTCCTTTTTTTCATTTATTCTTGTTAGTAAACAATAATATATAATTTTATAAAGGTGTTCCCCTTAAACTATTTAAATGAATTTGTTCTCCCATCGTGCTACACAGAATACTGAGTATCCAACAGATAACTATGTAATTAATTATCCAGAGACAAAATCTATCAAAATGTATCCCCCTTAGTGTTCTCAACCATCAATGGCTTACATTGATTGTGTGTACATTCTACTAGCTGCTGTCTGTGCTATTAATTGGCCTGAAAAACACTCCCTGTGACCTGGACTCCCAGCCTGCTTTAGCCTCAGCCTTAGCCAGCCTATTAACATTTACTTTGTTTTGGCAGTGTGCAGCAACTGCTTCATGTTTGCTGACAGCTCATGTTTTTGAGGACATACTGACTTCACCTGTGAGACTTGCACTTATTTATCTAAATCATCTAGTCTCTCTCTCTCTCTTTCGCTGTTTCTCTCTCTCTCTCTTTCGCTGTTCCATCCACAGTTAGTAAACTACACCTCAACACTACTACATCACGACAGCACCACAACATTGCTTCTTTATATACATTGAGGTAGTACAGAAATCCTTCCCAAAGTCTCCTAGACCTCCTAGACATCCCACTAGCTTACCTCAGTCATCAAACACCACACTCATACTTGTATCTACACCTACTGTTACTGAATGTCACCTGTACGGCAAGTCCCTACCCTTACGGTCCCTTAAGGTCCTACAGGCCTGCTGCAGATACCAGAAATGTCTTAGTCATTGGTGACTCCATTAAAAGACCTACTAATACAATACTCATCATGTTGGCAAAGAATAAGGTGAGGGCTATCATTCTGGTGCTCAGATTAGGGATATCACTAGATCCCAGATATGATTATGACATTGTAGTTGCCTGGGTAGAGGTGAAGAATCTTAAACAGTAATCTTTGGGGAGATGCAGAGACTAAGTTGAGCTACCCACTCATGTCTTCAAAGAAGGTAAGACCCTGGTATTGACCAGCATTCTACCTTCACCAAGAACGATACCTAAATTCAAGAATAAAATAATTGGTTTTACTAATTGTCTATTACATTGGTTATTTGTGTGTTTTCACTGGATGGAAAATGATCAATAAACACCACTGTTATGCCAGGGATAACCTATACCATTCACCACTTGGTTTTAGCATATTAGCTAAAACTTTTGCAACCTCTATAGTGCCTTTCTTAGATATAGTTCACCTAATGGAAATCCCTACCTAGCAATTTCCAATCCAGATAAAATCAGAATAGCACTGCATATTCAAAGCTGAATCTTTGAACTTTAGGCCTTCATTTTCTTTGAAGAGGTCAGCACTGGTCTAATTATAGAAACCTAGTTTCAGTATAGTGAGCACTCTCACTGTACTGAACTGTAGTGCCTATCATGCATTCAGATTTTCTGGCAGCTGTGGCAGAGAATCTGTATTTATTTGTAAACCCATTGTCTCTTACCAGATACTTCACAATACAAATCTAGAACTGGATGAATTCCTAGGTATCTTCAAGAAAATTGTTACATTCCAGTCAATTATAGAAACCCCACCTAGGACCCCCTTCAGAGCAAGCAGAATATCTTAACCAGTTAGAAGATTTAATCACTGAACCAAATATCTTTGCTATGAGTGATTTCAACTATCCATGCATAAAGTATAGTTGTATAGGCTGAAATTACCATAACAGCAAATGTTTGAATAATCACTGCTGCAGTAGCCTTAGCTATATGGGTTATATCCTGCCATGGATATACCAGCTGGCCAGCTTCTAAAGCTTCAGAGCACCATCCATGCACCCAAACTGTCAAGCAAATCAAGCTGAGCTAATTAAAATACAAAACTGGGCACCAAGCTCTTCCAGAGCTTTCATGCCAACAGACAGAGGGAGGCTAAGCCCTGAAAGAAAAGTATTAGGAATAACAAAAAATAAATCTCCACATCCTGGCATAAACAACACAAAAAAGTGGGGGGGGGGGTGGAAGAAGGGAGCGGCTTCTGCAGCAGTGATCATTCGAACAGCTAATGCCATGGTAAGTTTTGTTACACAACTCTACTATGTTCATCACATTGCTCACTGATGCAGGAGCCTCAGCTATATGGGCAGAGTACCCTGGCTTACTACAGTTGGGAGGTGCAAGGAGAAGAGTGTGGCAGCTTGTGGTTAATGATCCTTACATAGCCTAATATAGACCTAGAGAAGGAATCAAGCTTTTAGTGCTTTGTAAAAGTATGTAGACAGGACCAAGTTTCAGCTTCTAGAATACTTCTAGAGGCCAACTCTTTCCAAAAAGCCATAGATGAAGCCAAGGCTGTGGTAGATTGAGTGGGCCTTGATCCTGACTGGAATAGTTTTGTTATGATGAGTATAACAAACGATAATTGCCTTAGAAAGCCATTTGGAAATACTCTGTTTTGACACGTGTTGTCAATTCTTTTTACCTTCACAAGAAATGAACAACTGACCCGAAGATTTGAAAGAGTTAGTTCTTTCAGGATAGCACCAGAGTTCTCTGTGAATATCCAAGGTATGGAGTATCTTTTCTCCCATTTTTAGGTTTAGGAAAGAAAATGGAGAGATGGATACTTTGGCTTAAAGTAAACTCAGATACTACTTTAGGCATAAAGGATTAGTTCTAAAAAAACTGTTCCTATGGAGAATTAGATATATTTGACTCATCATAAGAGCTTGAAACTCAGATACAGTTCTTGCAGAGGTCAGAGCAATCAGTAAAACTGTTTTCCTTAAGAACCTCAATTCAAACAGATTACCTTGTTCAAATGAAGTAAGTGTTAGCTTCTCTAATGTAAAATTAAGATCCCAAGGAGGGGCCACCAGTTTTCTTGGAGGCCTCCTATGCAAAACCCTTTTCAGGAACATTTTGACATGAGACTGCATTGAAAGAGGAAGATTATTGGGTAGACATGCTGAAATGGTTGATAAATGAACCGTGATAGAGGAATTAGAAAGGCCATAAAATAGTAACTCACAATGATATTGTAAAACCAGAAAACAAGTAGCCCTAAATGCGTGCTGGTTATGTTGTTGGCACCAACTAGAAAACCTTTTACATTTGCTAGTATGTCATTTTCTAGTTGCAGACTTTCTTGCCTCCATTAGTACCTGCTGCATATCCTCAGTAAACAGGTGCCTAAAAGGAATTAAGACTCTATCATCCAGGTAGTCAACTGAAGATGATTGATATTGGGATGTAACTAACACCCCTGTTCTTATGTAAGTAGATCTAGTCTGTGAGGAAGCTTGTGGTAATTGCCTCTAGCCATTTCAAACGTTAGGGATGCCAAGGCCAGAAGGAAGTCAACAAAATGATCTCGGAGAATTCCCTATGAATCTTCAGAGGTACCCTGGATATTAGTGGAAAGGGAGAAAAAGCATACAGGAACATTCCTGTCCAAGGAAAAGGCATCTGTTTTCCAGGCCTTCTTAAATGGAGTTCTGGAACAGAATCTTGCAGGTTGATTACTTACAGAGAAGAGGCAAAGAGGTCTACTTAAGGAACTCCCCAAAGATAGATCAAATCTTGGAAGATCCCTTGATCTACTTTCCAGTTGTGCTCTGGTCCTGCTTAGCTTGTCTGCCAAACAGTTTTTCTCTGACAGAATGTAGGATGCCTGCAGAGTGAGATTGTGCTGTGAAGTTTTATCCCAAGCTAACATGACTCGTCTGCAAAGGGGGTAAAATCTGGTGTCCCCCGCTTGTTGATGTAGCACATGACTGTGGTATTGTCTGTAACCACTTGAAAAGGTCCTGGGGGCCAAAAATGGTTCAGAAAATTGAGTGCTTTTATTAGGGAAAGCATCCATATGTGCCTGTGGCCGTCCTTGGTGTCCAACACAGCCTGCACTTTTATCCCTCCTGAAACTGCTCCCCAAGCAAAGTCTGAAGCATCTGTGGTTACTGATTGCTTTAGAGCAGGGATGAAGAAGAGAAGGCCTATATTTAAGGATATCTGTTATCTCCACCAAAAGATTTCTCTTCTGAAAACCACAGCACTGAGATTTGAAAAGATAAAGGGTGTTGATGTTGGGACCAAAGAGATTTCATATACCAGTGTATCTTTCTCATGTGAAGTTTTGCCAGGGGTATCATGAGAATCATAAATGCCATGAGACCCTGACTCCTGAAGTATTCTCTTACAGTGACCAAAGTCTGAGTGGAAAACTTTAGGAAAAGAGCTAAGTAAAGATCTATGTTTTCCTGTGGAAGAAAAGCTCTTTCAACTGAGGTGTCTAGTTGATATCACAGGGACATAATCCTGTGTGAAGGAGTCAAGAAAGACTTTTAAATGTTCTCTTGGAATCGCATCTTGTGTAAGAGATCAATAACCCAAGGCAAAGATTCCTGACATTTTGAAAAAGACTCTGCAAAGATAAGCAAGTCATCTAAATACTGAAAAATAGATAATGTGTGCCTTGCAATGAGGTATAACCAGAGCTAGACACTTAGATTCATAGGTTCATAGGTAAGAACTAGGCTAGCTGCCCTTGTGGACCATTTTAAAACTAGCCAATTTAAATTTTTGTGCTCAAAATAACCTATCCCATTTAGTTACAGATTAGCCTTACCCATCCCATGGCCAATAATTGTATATTACTACTAATAAAAATAACTGGTATCATGCCATAGATAATTTGAGAGGACCTATACATGGGATAAAGCATTTAGGAGCTGCATCTGTCCATTAGAATTACAGGAGACATTCCCTGGGTAAATATTATGTTTCCCATCCATAGATTAAAGCTGCACTTGAAAATGAACACAGATGAACTTTGTTTTATGTGGATGGGGATTCTGTTCCACAACAGTGATAGCCTCTGTGAAGTAAACCTGCCTCTCCAAACAGTTCTGTTGATGTTGCAAAAGAGATTTAGATTCCTAGCTTGAGTATTTCTGATGCAATTTGACTTACTTATATGCAGTAAATCAATCAGTAATGGATCAGAAGATGGCTTGTATGCCAGACACAGGCCACCTCTTAGCAGTCTGTAAGATACAGGATATAGTCACGGTGCTTTGAGTTGGTCCATGTTGGTCATGTTGCTTAGGCCTTGTATCCTTTTAGTAAGGTACTTCTGTGGGTCCTCTAGTCATTGCATATGTCTGGATGGATACATGCCAAAGAGGGCATTACATTCAATGATCGGCCTAATGAGGGATGATTCATAGGTTCATAGGTTCATACTAGGCTATCTGCCCTGGGGCAATTATAAGCCTAGCCCAATTCTGTATGGCTTATGCCACCCCTTGATTTGAGTATACTGTGCCCTTTTTAAGGTTTAGTTTACTGTGCCTCTGTCTAATAGTGACACGGGAGTAATCTCTGGGACAAACCTACGATCCCCCATCCACCTATCGAGATTTTTCTTGAAGAGATTCAGTGAGGTGCTCTGCCTCACATGAACTGGAACTCTATTACAGAGCGAAGGGAGCCTCTGGGTTATGAACCTGTCCCTCCAGCAAGTTATATTTATTTCTGTGCTGAGGTTCAAGTCCCTCGAGCATGTGGCTCTAAGGGATTTAGATTTACTGAGGTGGAGCATGTCCATTAATTCTGGATTTGACATAGCTTTGTATGTCAGGCATAGATCGCCTCGAAGTAGGCGGTATGCAACTGAGTAGAGCTGGAGTTTTTTTAACCGAGCAGCATATGGCATCTGTTTGAGACCCTTGATCCTCTTGGTGAGATACTTTTGGGGTCTACCTAATTGCTGCAGGTGTCGGGTAAGGTACATCCCAAAAGGAGCACTGTATTCTATGATGGGCCTGATGAGGGCTGAATAAAGGGGCACGATTACCTCTCTTGATCTAGATGTGAAACCCTTCGTGATGAGGTGGGCTATGTAGAAGGTCTTTCTAACCACTTTGGCAATGTGGTTTTCAAAGGAGAGATTGCTATCAACTTGGGTCCCCAGGTCCCTAACAACTTTCTCTGTACTTAATCGGTTACCGCCTATGAGGTAATTTGTGGGCACATTGTTTTTGCCAAAGGGTATGACTATACATTTTTTGGGATTTAGCTTTAAACCATGGTGCTGGCACCAGTTATCTGTCTCTGTGAGACCTTTTTGAAGGATGTTTGTGTCAGCTGGAGAGCTGATTATGGCGCCCAGTTTGCAGTTGTCTGCGAACTTGGTGAGCCATAGTCCTCCCATGTTTGCCTGTACCTCGGAAAAGTATATACCGAACAAGAGTGGTCCCAGGACAGAACCCTGTGGGATGCCACTTGTGACCGGTTT
Source organism: Protopterus annectens (assembly GCF_019279795.1). Classification (NCBI taxonomy): domain Eukaryota; kingdom Metazoa; phylum Chordata; order Ceratodontiformes; family Protopteridae; genus Protopterus; species Protopterus annectens. The sequence continues at coordinate 515,647,237 of NC_056748.1, read as the reverse complement.
TGAGTCTGACATGGCTCCAGCAACTCTCACTCTGTGGGTTCTGTCTTTGAGGCAGTTTACAACCCATCTTGTGACATAGGGGTTTATATTTAATCTGGATAGCTTATCTATGATGCCTGAGTGGGGTATTGTGTCAAATGCCTTTGCAAGGTCCAGATAGGCTGTGTGGCCTACCTTCCCTTCATCTATGGCTTTGGTGACTGTTTCAAAGAAGTCAACCAGGTTCAAAAGGCAGGATCTGCCCCTGACAAAGCCGAACTGGGTAGGATCTAGTGTCTGTAGGTCCCCAATGTCTTTGTTTATGAGCTCCATGATGATCCTCTCCATAGCCTTGCAGACTAAGCTAGTCAGGCTTATGGGGCGATAGTTTCCAGGGTCCGTAGAGGCTCCACCTTTGTGGAGTGGGACCACTGTTGCTGTACGCCATTCTGTGGGCACATATCCTGTAGTGAGGCTGAGATTGTATAGCTGTTTTATTTGAGGGATTAGTTCCTCTTGGAGTTCATGTAGGACACAACCTGGGACGCCATCTGGTCCCATGGAAGCAGTGTTTTTTGCTTTGGAGAGGGCAGCCTTCACCAGAGCATCAGAGATGTTTGGGAGGCAGCCCTCTGCCGGGATAGATACTTGCTCTTTTGGGGGGCAGGGGAGAAGTTTGCACTGAACCTGTCTGCCAGGATATTGGCGATGTCTGTGGGTTCAGTGTATTTTTGTCATTTAGAATCAACTCAGAACAAGTCTGGGAGTTGCTTCCCAGGTTTCTAACATAACTGAAAAAGCCTTATGATTGTCTTTGGTGTCCTGTGCAATTTTTCTCTCGAAGCTGGCCTTGGAGGATTTTATGAGGGATCGTAATTTTTTGCTAGTACTGATCAGAGATGCCTTCCCTATTAGGGATTTTGCTCTATCATGTAGTAGCTTCCTCCTTCTGTTGTACAGTTTATTTATGGCAGGGGTCCACCAGACTGGATGCCTGCCTTTGGATGATTGGGTCTTGGTTTTGTTTGGGATAGCATGATACATGCATTCCTGGAGATGTCCGTAGAATGCGTTTATATAGGATTCTGCAGTTTGGGCCGTAGTTTCCACTGACCCTGGGGCCTTGAAGGATTCCACTTCAGTTTTGAGAAGTGAGAAGTTCGCTTTTGAGAAGTTTTTCACTGTGGTTTTCTGGGCTGGGGGTGGGGTCGGGATGTGGACATCCAGTGAAATTAATTTATGGCCTGATCTTACCAATGAGGGATATACTTCTGGTGTGGAGCATAGAGTCCCCATGTTGGTAATGGTCAGGTCTAGTATGTTGTCCCTTCTTGTGGGAGTGGTGACTAGTTGTTCCATAGCATTTGAGTTTATAATTTCCAGGAACCTTTGGGCTAAGGTGCTGGGGCTTGAGTAGTGCTCCCAGTCAATGTTTGGGTAGTTGAAGTCACCCAATATAATGGTGTTTGGAGAGATCTTCATGTTCTCCAATGTTTTTAGGAAAGCCGTGTGGGATTCCTGACATTGAGAGGGTGGTCTGTAGGATGCTATAAACTGAAAAGCAGTCTTGCCCACTGTTAGTTGCACATGGATGGTCTCCGATAATTCGTGCAATGCCACTAACCTGGAGGTGTGGATATCCTTGATAAATATGGAAACTCCCCCTCCTTTTGTGGTTCGGTCCGGGTTTTGGGACCGAAAAGCATGATATGAGGTATAGCCTGGTAGTGCTGGGGTGCTCTCTGGAGCCTTGAACCAGGTTTCTGTCACTGCACAGATATCGATGTTCTCCATACTGAGGAGAGCTTTGAGTGCGTGCATCTTGAGGTTAAGACTTCTGGCATTTAGCAGCATTACCCTTAATTTCTTGTTCCTTGTGCTGTCTATGGGGGTGGGTTTTTTTCTTTTGAGCCTTGCCTAAAAAAGGCACTAATGGGGGTGGAAAGAGCCTTTGCCAATATCCGAAAGCCCAGTGGTGACAGGTGCAAGCCATCTCTAGTGAAGCAACGTGGCTTGTCGAGCATGTCATCCCAGGCTGACAGACACTGGATCCCCTTTGAATGACACCAAAATTTAGCCAATTGTTAAAATCGATCATTTTGTCTTTGTACTGTGGCATCATTCTAGGTGAGGGTAAGATGCTGCTCAAGGTCAGGGTCATACCAGCCTGAGCTACATGATCAGGGAGCTCCTCTATGTCTCTTTTCATGTAGTCCAGGGAGGTACATCTCAGGTCATTCACACCAGCATGTACAATGACTGAGTCATATTTGTATTTGCTTTGGAGTGACCTGAGTGCTTGCGTTATGTGGTGGATCCTAGCACCCGACAGGCAGCTCACCATGACCTTCTCTTTATTCAGCCTGGTGAGTGGGATGTCAGTGTGTCTGACAATGGAGTCACCTATTACAAGAGTATCAGGTGTGTTATTCAGCCTTAAGGGCTGTGGCTGCTTGGCACACTGACTTTGTGGGTTATGTGTTGTGTGTGTTTTGTTTTCAGGTAGCGTTTGCTTGGATGTCTGCTTTGGAGGTCTCTGTTGCTTAGGTAGATTTTTATTTAGAGCCTCCGAGTATGTTTTTGTGTATTTATGTGTTTGGTTCGCAGATGTGGTGGGACTATGTGATACTGGAATTGTGTTGTGTGAGGTTACCTTCTCCTCCTGACTGGTTACACCAGTTTTGAGATGAGAGAGCTCAGCCTCCAGTTTGGCTAAACAGTTGCATCTCTCACATATATTTGAACATGTTTGGAGGAGGAGAGGGTTGTCCGTGTAGATGAGACAGTTGTAACATTGCCTCAAAATTCCCAGATTCACCAGCTGGACTGGAGAGGAAACCATTGACTGACCTTTGGACATGCTAGAGTAACATAGGGAAACTGAATTTAAGACGTACCAGTAGAGGACAGGGTAATCGTAGAGAGTATAAGAGTAAGTAGTGCTTATGGTTTAATAGTGCTAACTTGTAGGATTACTTAATTGGACCAGTGAAGGGCCTTAGAATGAGAATATGGTGTTTAAATTGAGAGATAGAGCAGTTCTAAGGGAAAAAGTGAAGAGCAGACTTTGTGGATCCAGGAATAGTTTAAACCCAATTAGGCGGCACTGCCCGCTGTTGCGCTATGCACAAAAATGCGCAAAACCGCACAAAAGAGGGTTTTAAGAGAGGAAGATGAAGGAGTTTTGGAATTGACCCAAAATAGCCAATAAAACTACAGTTTCAAGCCAGTAACCAAGTTTTGAGAAAATAACAATTTTAAAAATAAGTGCAAACAGGAAATTCAGTAAACAGCTCTACGTTGTGCTCTAAATACAGTTACTAATGCAGAAATCAAGTTTAACAAGCCAGAAAATGCTCAAAATAGGTGGCTATGCAGAAAAACTTAGCAAATAAACAGAGGAAAAATACTTAAAATCTCAAAAGTGGCTCCTTTCTTCTCTCAGCATTTTCTCCTCTTGGTGGGTGCTTCACAAACAGCCAACAAGCCTGAAAATATGCCAAAACCACGAGGCAACCAGGTTTTAAGAGAGGAAGATGAAGGAGTTTTGGAATTGACCCAAAATAGCCAATAAAACTACAGTTTCAAGTCAGTAACCACTCCCACAGGGGCAGGCAGGCTGCTCAATGTTTTTCACTGCCACTGATCAACAGAGAGACTTCCCTTTAGCCCAAGCAAAAAATGGCCTCACAGAAACTTACAAACAGTTCAAGAACAGCAAGCCTGTAACTGAACTTTTTTAAATCTCAGAAAAGTGGGAAAAAAGCAAGATTTTTTTGTTTTTTTGTTTTTTAGAGATAGCAGAGGTTCACAAGTATCAACAAGTTATAACAGTACAGTAAATGACCCCACACAAGAGTGCTAGGCCAAAGACAGATAAAATGCAAGTTTTGAGAAAAAAAAAACGATTTTAAAAATAAGTGCAAATGGGAAATTCAGTAAACAGCTCTAGGTTGTGCTCTAAATACAGTTACTAATGCAGAAATCAAGTTTAACAAGCCAGAGACAATGACATCCCTAGTTCTAGACACAATCCCTTTGTTTATAAAATGTGCAATATAGAAGGGGATCACGTCAGTCACTCTGCTAGACAGGGGTCTAGGGAAGTAAATATTGTGGGAAGAAATATCCAGAGAATTGTTATGGCTAGGCTTGTATAGGCCCTAGGGCTGATAGCCTAGTACCAACCTATGAACCTATGAACCTATGAACTTTTTTGCAACAATATATGTTAGTGAAAATGTAGGCCTCTGCCCACATAAGTTCTCAAATCCCAAACAAGTGGGTCAACTCTTAGGGGTGTATTGTCAATGTTGTAGCTCACTGGGGATGATGACTTCCCAAAGGACACAAAAATGCGTTTTTTGGCATTTAGTTTCAGACCATGATTTTGACACCTGTTACTGTTTTTGGGACAACTCTTCCTGTAGGAAGCTTACACAGAGTTTATTGAATCCTGGGGCCTGTCCTTTACATTTCTTTACACTATTCCCAAACCTGACCCAACAGTTATAGTTTTAGTTGATCCCACTGCTGTTAAGCACTTAGTTAATTCCAATCCTACTCTTTCTGATAGGGATGGGAACATGTTTGATAGGTATAAGAAAAAAGTATATACTTCTGCAACTTTAATTTTCAGAGTTTTGTACTGCCATGTAAACTGAATACTCGGGAAGTGTGTGATTTGAATAGGGACACACACATGAATTGCAGGAATGAACACAGGGAAAGAGGACAGGTGAAACTCCCACATGTACAGCAGAGGAGGGAATGTAAATGGAAGATGTGTGTAGCAGCAACACCAATCACATATCCATATGGTACAGTAGGGATTATACAATCTTCTTCTTCTTTCAGCTTTTCCTGGTTAGGGGTCACCACAGCAGATCACCTGTCTGCTCATGATTAGCAGTGGAGTTTTGCGGTGTTGAGTTGCCAGCCCGGCACCCAACCTTCCATGGAAGGCACACACATGCACACACTCACACCTAGGGCCAATTTGGAGTGTCCAATCCACCTACAGCATGTATTTGGGATGTGGGTCCTACCGGAGCACCAGGAGGTAACTCACGCGACCACAGGGAGGACATGCAGACTCCGCACAGAAGGCACCCCAGCCGAGGATCAAACCAGAGAACCTCTTGCTGTGAGGTGACAATGATAACCACTCCACCACCGTGGCTACCCCTATACAATGAAATTGTGTTTTATGTGGCTGTCACACAAGGTGATATAACAATGGGAAGGATGTCTGTGTGAGATAAGCATTCTTACATGAATAATGCAGAGAACATCTGTGACACTTCCAGCCCAGCTATCTGGAATTTTGTATATAATTCTATGTCATTTGTGAATATTGTTATGATTTATACAGAACTGTATGTTATGTACTGATCTTCAAGAATGTAACCACAGCATTCCCTGCTGGAACATAGAATATTAACTTGCAAAACTTAAGAATAGTTGAGGTTGTTACTTTACAGCTGGGCCATAAATAAAATATGTTATCTCTCAGTTTCAGTTCAGTAGCAGACACAATGTCTACAGCTAGATGTTTTTATATTGTCTTGAAACAGAAACAATTACTAGATTTCAAATGTAAAAGTATTTTATTGTTTTATGACTTCCAAGATCTGCAAAGATCTGAGAGATATGTATTTCTCATACAGAGATGTTAAATTCTGTTAAGTTTCTGTTTAGCCTGGGAATTGATGTCAGGTGACAAAGAGTGATGTCATCCAAGCTGGCCCTTCAGTAATGTTTGATATTAATTTGGGAACTCTCTCAGAGAGAAACTGCCCATTTTGTATTGTCTCTTTGACCTGGAAACATCCACTCATCATCATCACCATCTGCATTTGCTCTGTAAGTAATATTTAGGGCATAGTTTCACTTTTAGATATAGATAGGAATATAGTAAAGATTAGTTTAGATGTTTTCTGTATTTATTTGAGACCATCCTGCAATGTTGTTTTAAAATAGTTCCTGTGATTTTGAACTCTGAAGTAACTGTGTTGATTTTACTGAGTAATGTCTTGTTCTTTTATTATTTATTATTAAGTATATTTAAACCTATATTTGTGGCTGATATCTGAGAGACATATTTAAGCTCTTAGGGTACTTGCATATCTATTTGGTGACACTTTACAGGCCACTCCTAAATAGCCTTGCAAGTCTTGGTCAACACTACCATTTGGATTAATAGTAGCATTGCACAGTAGGATTAGACACCATTTGCTTAGGGCCTTAGAGAAGCTGATAGAGTGGCTGGTGGCAGCTGGAACTATCTCAAAGTCTGGGCAAATGGGGGCATAGTTAATAAACCTGTGCCAGACTTTCCTAGGTGTGTGTCTGTGTGTGTGTGTGTGTGTGTGTGTGTGTGTGTGTGTGTGTGTGTGTGTGTGTGTGTGTGTGTGTGTGTGTGTTTGCATATCAATTAAATCTGAAAGCATGTGTGTGTCAGCTACATGGGCTGGTTGGACAGAGAGGGTGCTGGAGGTTTTGGCTTAACCATTCAGCTGAGATCTTAATCCTACAGCTATGCCAGTGGGGAGTCTTACTGGAGATCTGGAGAAAGAGGGACAAAACAGCCTCAGACTGACTGTGACCTCTGTGTGCTCTTAAGGGAAATTGCACTTTACTGTGTGTGGACTTGTCATCCTCCCATTTTGTATGTCACTCACTGTTGCCAGTGGTGAAGATTGAGGCTCCTTGATTACTGGACCAGTGCAGGGGTGTCACAACATCAATCAGAGATATGACATGCAATTGGGTAGGGTGCATACTGGGAAGCTGAGCAAACTGATATACCTGAATATGAGTCTACTCTCAGCAGAGATCTCCAGCAAGGTGGGCACAGGGAAAGACTCATGCAAAACATTATAAGAATGAGCCAAAATCATGGATAATATCAGAATAATAACACCAGTAATCCCATGCATCTGACAGATCATATGTGATTTGCAGTTATAAAACACAAGTCTGCCCACACACACACTTGTACAACTATTATGATACATCCACATTCTATGAGGGTAACCACATACACTGTCCTGGCACCATAACATCTGCTGGAGGTGTTAGGAGGGACACTGCTATACCTGTATGCAACAGTATGGGCAATACGGGCTAGTTGCTTTGTGTGCATGGTAGATATATATATATATATATATATATATATATATATATATATATATATATATATATATATATATATATATATATATACATGTCACAATCAATACTGTCACAAATTATATTCATGCCATTAATTTTGTCAAACTCCTATGTATGTAGTGTGTGCATCTACAGAACAGGTAGCACACATGCATCTGTTGTAACAACTTGATTGGTGTTCTGCATCATCAGACAGTCATGTATATTCCACAGAAAGCATACCAATAAGCTGTGTGACATCTCACTGTGACAAAGGTGGCACACTTCAGTTAAACATCAGTGGAAGATGTGGCAGGAGGTACATGAAGAAGGGTGCATTGTACACAGTCATTGGTGTGATGAAGGCTGGGAACCATGAAGGTATTATGGCCTCTGATATGCATGGCCTTCACATATCCAGTACTTGTGTTACATTCAGGGGGGGCAGCCCTGAGACCACATGCAGTTGGATGTACCACTTACCATCTACCACAGTACATGGGTCACATACCTATTGTTGTGATTATAGGGTGTTATATCCATATTACACTTGGGTGGTGCATTTGTTTCCTGAATTACAAATCCCCCATGTGTTTTGTCAACTCAGGTATTGTCATGCCTCTGGCAGCAGTGTTTGTTATGTGTTGCTGCTGTCTGTATTATACTAATGTCACAGATGAATTCAATAAGTGACCACATTCTGTAGTTCTTCAGGCAGCTGCGTGGACACAGCATGTGTATGTCATCTGTGATGTCCATCATTTAAGTAATGGACAAGAAAGGGCCTACCAGACAACCCTGACATATGGACCTGATCACTGGACCCGAGATATAGGTCACTTTACACATTTCAACATAGTGAGATGCCACGTGATACACTGGTCTACCCACTTGATAATATAGCTGTTTATGGCCACATATGACAGTGTTGCGCGAATATCTCAATGTGGATTTGTATCAAATGCCTTGACTTGGTCAAGTTCCACAAGATGATACTGTTGCCATCATGCGTGCCCTCAATGACCAATTTGAGGACATCCATTGGATGTAACAGACATGATGTAGCATTAACAACTCACACAGATCTGTTGCACACAGCCAGAATATGACTAGTGTACATGTAGAAGAGGTCCATGATCACATGTTGGTCCACGTGTACATGTAAAATAGGTCCATGATTACATGTCGGTCCACCTCACAGTTTACAAGAGTCATGATGTTTGTACACATGCATGCATCAGGTGCTGTTCCCTCTACTCAGATGGATGCATGTTGATATATACCCTTGCATGTGATATAGCCCATGTGGAGGGTGTGTTGTAGTGTGTATTCCACTGTATTAGGAAGGTGTATGTGCTGAGTCAAGCCATAGGCAATCTGTCATGTTGTCACAAGGCCACTGCTTCCATGTGATAGCTCTGGAGGAAGGTATGACAGTGCGTACTGCCTATCATGATCTGACCTAGGGTTTGGACACAATCCTCTATGCAGGTATTTTGAAACTCAGTAGATGGATAACTAATTGGATCACCAACAGAACGCATACTGTGAACGTTGGTGAATCAGTTTGTACCAGTAGAGCTGTCATGACTGGCAAACCCCAGTAATCTGCTTGGCCGTTCATTGTTTGGACTCCATTTCTCGACAGTTCAAGCTAAAGTATATGACCATTGCCTTAACAAGTTTGCTGATTCTTGGATATTGGGTGCAATCACTGAGTCCACCAATGATGATAACATAATACAGGAGGACTAACAGAGACAAATGATTGGTGACATTTATGCAATCTACAATAAATGCATAAATGTGTATTTTTTATGTTCTCCATCTAAAAAGGGGAATTCCATGTTAATCACAGCATTGACAACAGTTCTGCTATGCTGAAACCCAGTGATGCCAGCACTGGGAACATACATAGATATCAATCTGACCTTAGACCACCAAGTGTCCTCACTGGTATTGAAAGCCTATGTTATGCACATCATACATCATGTCATCATATGCAGATCTTAGGATTGTATGACAGCATTGTAGTCAAACCACATCAGAACAGTAATAGAGTATAATGCTCTCTTTGCCATGCACTTCACCAGACACATGCAGCAGCTGGAGAGACCACAGAGCTTTCTCGGCAAGATAACATAGGGCCTACAAACTACACCATGATGCATTTGGATAGAGTTAAAGACATGTCATCCGTTAGTTACTGCTTATGAAAAATTAGTTAAAGATGATTTATATAAAGTATAGGGAGAGAAAAGAAGATTATTTACTAACTTAAATCATGAAGAAAGGAACCTCTTAAAGACCTTAAAGGAAGACAAGGGTATAAGAATTATGACACCTGACAAAGGAGGTGGGGTTGTCTTATATAGTTCAGAAGATTATACCAATGATATGCAAAATATACTATTTGAAGCAGACAATTATTCTTTGTGTTCCAAAAATGAAATACATATTTCATATCGTAGACTAGATAGTTATCTATATGAATATTTAATGGACCAGAGAATATCTAAGGATGACTATGATTTTCTACTGAATAAATATCCCAAGATTCCAGTGATTTTTGGAATACCTAAGATACACAAGAACCTAAAAAAGCCACCATTTAGACCTATCGTAGCAGCTGCAGGTTCCAAAAGGCATAATATAGCAGTATATGTGGATAAAAAACTGAAGCATATTATGAACAAATTCCCCCACTTATTAAAGGACTCATGGGATTTTTTAGGACAAATTAACAAAGAATTATGGTCAGTTGACATTTTCTTTCTTACTATAGATGTGCAGGACCTTTTTTCTTGTATTCCTAAAGCAGAAGGTTTATGTTTGTTTGAGGATGTACTTTTCACTTATTCATCTTTGACCCCAGATGAAGTATTACTTATATGTGAACTAATGAATGTTATATTAGAAAATAATTACATATTTTTTGAAGGAGAATATTTTCAACAGCTCAAAGGGGTTGCTATGGGTGCAGCCTGTGCTCCCTTGTATGCAAATTTAGTTCTCCTGGGTTAGGAACATAAGTATGTTTTTCAAAATGAATTATTTTCCACCAATGTTATATATTACGGCAGATTTTAGGATGATATTTTTATTTTATGGAAAGGATGTCAAGAACAAATAATTGAGTTTGTCCAGTATTTAAATCAAACTACAGAATATTTAAAGTTCACCTATCAGTTTAATAAACAAGAAATTCATTTCCTGGATACTAAGATCATTAAAGGCCAGGATGGTTTCATCTCCAAAATCTACGGTAAAAACACATTTTGTAACAATTATTTGCATTATACTAGTCACCATCCTATTCATCAGAAAAAAAGTATTATAAAGGGACAGGCTATAAGAATAGCTAGGATGACAACTGATAAAAATGATGTTATAACAGAGTTTAAAAATCTAAGGGATATGTTTTTAGAAAGAGGGTATCCAGGACACTTCATTGATCCTATACTTATGGATGTACTTAATAAATGGGGTAACATTTATATACCCTTATTAGGCACTGGTGGAGATGGATCTGATAACAAATCTACTGCTATGATACTTCAGGATACACCTAACTTCCAACAAGCTTGTGTAGTGCAATATAGTCCTTTGTATTCTCAGATTAAAGGAATCCTGACAAAAAATTGGAATATCTTTAAAACAAATACTGAGATATTCCGTATATTGGGTGATAAACCCATATTTTCTACAAAGGTAGGACCTAACATGAAGTCCTTGTTAGAGGCAGGTTTTGTTTCCAACAATAAACAGGGTAAAAGATGTGGAAGTAAACCTTGTGGCAGGTGCTCCTATTGTCCTTATATATTACAAGATACTTCTATTTCTCTTGATAATGAAAACAAAAGTCATGTTTTTTTAAAAAGTGGCAATTGTTGCTCCAGCAAATTAGTTTATATAGCTAGGTGCAACACCTGCTCTTCCTTTTATATAGGGAAGACAGAGAGAATGTTCAAAACTAGAATATATGAACATCTTTATGATATTAAAAACAACAAAGATACTAATGCATTATATAAACACAGTATTTTATTTACCAAGTTTACGTTTTAAGTTTGGTATACTTGAATTTGTAACAGTGGAAGCAAGGGGTGGGGATTGGCAAAATGTATTGTATAAAAAGGAGCTATTGTAGCAATTAAGGCTAGCTGCTGATTATCCACCAGGGCTTAACGAGCATATCACTATAATGCCAATTCTCAAGGAAAAGGCAGACTCAGTTTAGCAATATCAAAGACATCTGTAAACATATTTGTGAATATATTTATACATACTTTTTTGTTATGATGAGTTCATGTAATGGACTAGTATTTTATATTATTTATGTCTTGAGAATATTGATTGTTTATATTCATTACTGAGTAAAACAATTTTATTCTATTTTAATTAACTGGTGTTTACATATTCAGGAGTTGTGATTTTTCATTGATGGAATTGGTTGGATTAGAACCAATGACTAACCAGCAACATGTATTTAAATGTGAAAATTTTCAATGGCAATTTGTTCTGAAGAAGTCATACTAGTTGATGAAAGCGCTTAACAACTTTGGTTTATTATTTTTAATATTAAAACAGTATTGTGGACTCGCAATGTTGTGCTCTTTTATTTTATCTGAAACCCAGTGATGCCAGCACTGGGAACATACATAGATATCAATCTGACCTTAGACCACCAAGTGTCTTCACTGGTATTGACAGCCTATGTTATGCACATCATACATCATGTCATCATATGCAGATCTTGGGATTGTATGACAGCACTGTAGTCAAACCACATCAGAACAGTAATAGAGTATAATGCTCTCTTTGCCATGCATTTCACCAGACACATGCAGCAGCTGGAGAGACCACAGAGCTTTCTCGGCATGATAACATAGGGCCTACAAACTACACCATGATGTATTTGGATAGAGTTAAAGACATGTCACTGTAATCTGTCTGGTACAGGATGAGGTGACGTCTGCCTGGCCTCCAGGCCAGTGTCTAACCCTGCCCTGGTGGAGTACTGCATATCCAAAAATCTGATATAGCTGATGACATCTCCAGTGCCTGTTGAGGAGAATATGGTAATAACAATGTCCCACATGCTGGTATAAAATGCTTTCTGTAATGTCAAGCATGAGCTCATACATACACAGTTCACTGCAGTGAGAATAGAACCCCTACCTATCTATGTACACAGAATACAGAACACTGTACTTTATGCAAGTGCCACTGCACAAATCTGACTCTTATAAGAGTGCAGGTGAGCTTATAGTAAATGTCATCAGCAGGCTGTATGGGAGACAAGATGTTGGGTACGCTGTATTAAAAGGATGTGTAGGCATCTGCAAGAATCAAAATAGCAGTCAGTCCATGGTACTGAAGCAGTAACTATGGAATACACACGTTTGCTCTTCTGTCTAGAAACACACACACCAAGTTGACTGCAGTGAGAACAGAATCCCTACCTAAGTGCACAGACTACAGAACACAGTACTTTATGGAATCACCATGGCATAAGTCTGATTTATACAAGAGTACAGGTCAATCTTTTAGTTGATGACACCAGCAGGCCATGTAGGAGACAAGTGGTTGGGAAGCCTGCATGAAATGGATTTGTAGGCATGTGGAAGTAACTGTAGGATACACACTTCAGCTCTCTCTTCTGTCTAGACACACACACACACACACACCAAATTGACTGCAAAGAGAACAGACCCCCTACCTATCTAAGCACACAGAACACAGTACTTTATGTATGCGCCATGGCACAAGTCTGATTTATACAACAGTGCAGGTCAACTTATAGTAGATGACATCAGCAGGCCATGTGGAAAACAAGAGGTTGGGAGGCCTGCATAGGCTCATAAGAAGCTACTAGCCTAATAGCTCTAGGGTGTTTAGAAGCCTAGCTGTGTAAAAACAAGAGTATCCTTATTGAGCATAGTTTGATGGTCATTTTTAGCAGAGTGATTTTCTGAGCAGCACCAAATGGCCCTGTCTGTGAGGGATATAGGTGCCATTCAAAAGGTGACTTTACAACCACCCAACCAGTAGTCAAGGTTGCACTTGAAAAGAATCATTGAGGAGAACTGCTTCACATGCAGTGGAAGCATAGTACAGAGGAGTGTGAATTGTTGTGGGATATATCCATCTCCCCAGCATGTTCTGTTTATGTCATCGGCTAGGTTGAGACTCTTGGTGTAAGTTATTCTTGTCCCATTTGATTTGTAGATATCAAATGGGGCAAGTTATTCTTGTCCCATTTGATTTGTAAATATCATCATTTCCAGAAAGGAAGGGTCTGAAACTGCTCTGTAGGGCAGGCATAGGTCACCTCTCAGCAGCCTGCATGATACTGAGTACAATGACAGGTATCAAAATGATAAGTAACACAACCAAGTAAAGGCATTTGAACTAATGATAAAAGGCAACAAAATAAAAACAAACAGATACCAGAGTCCCATACAAGGCAAGAGGTTCCTAACACATTAAAAGGATGACCAAACTCTTTAATAATAGAATGTAAGTGCTTTCACGATTAACAACTGCTTCATCAGAAAACAAATTCATGTCTACTCATTGCTTAAATACATCACATGAGCCAATAGGAGACAAGAAACAATTAAGAAAAAAATACAATAAAAAACACATAAAAATGTATAAAAATATGTACACAATACATTATTACTAACTTACTAGTATGGAGAGCAAAAAGCACAGGTTCAACGCTTCAGAGGTCTCTTTCGTAGAAAAGTTTTCAGAGAAGGTACATCATTGAGCCCAGGGGGTGTGTCAGCTTTAAAATGTATAATCCATCTCTGCTCACTAGCTTCAGTCCTGTTCTTCAAATCTCCCCCTCTACAATCTTCCACAACTATCTCTAAGACAAAGAATCTGAAGCAGTGCTCCTCATCCTGTGTCTCCACGTGCTTAGCTAAAGCATTGCTGCATTTTCTATTTCTAATGTCTCATATATGTTCTAAGATCCTCTCCCTGAGGGAACAATTCATTTTACCTCTCTTAGATTCACAGAGGCTAGGGACTTTTCTTTGTAATCACTGTGGGGCATGTAGGTATATTTTGAGTGGATCCAGCTTTATACATCCTACACAGAATTGGTCTGTTGAATTTCCCTTTTATGCAGATTGCAGCAGTAGGAATATAGTCTATTATTCAACTTGTACTTTGTGTGGAGCAGATTATGTAGGTAAAACAAATCGCTCCCTCAGGGAGAGGATCTTAGAACATATACGATTCATTAGGAATAAAAAATACAGTAATGCTTTAGCTAAGCTCATGGGGACACAGGGTGAGGAGCACTGCTTCAGATTCTTTGTCTTAGAGATAGTTGTGAAAGATTGTAGAGGGTGGGATTTGAAGAATAGGACTGAAGCTAATGAGCAGAGATGGAGTATATATTTAACACTCCCTGGGCTCAATGATGTAGCTTCTCTGAAACATTTTCTATGACAGAGACCTCTGAAGCATTGACCCTGTGCTTTTTACTCTCCATAAAACAAATACTAGTAAGTTAGTAATAATGTATTGTTTAGATATTTTTTATACATTTTTATGTGTTTTTTTATTTTCATTTTTTCTTAATTGTTTCTTGTCTCCGGGTCTACATTATAACCTCAAAGGTTTAATACTTCGAATGCATAAAGATCGAACTTTATGCATCGAAGTCTTAAACCATTGAACAGTTATAAAAGAAACTAAAACAAAACAAAAATTAAACTAAAGTGTTTACCCAGGGGCAAGCCCCCCTGCACCCCCACACCCCTACTACTTAAATATACCAACTCCGAGATCGCACAACATTAAAGTAAACGGAAATCTCCCCTTACGGAGATTTCCTTTTAAATGTTCAATGTTGTGCACTTTCAGTAATCTCATGTTGACAATATCGTGTTCGATATTGTCAGACTTCAAGATTCTGATATAGACCCTTGTCTCCTACTGGCTCGTGTGATGTATTTAAGCAATGAGAAGACATTCATTTGTTGTCTGATGAAGTGGTTGTTAACCATGAAAGCACTTACATTATGTTATTAAAGAGTTTGGACATCCTTTTAATGCATTTGGTACCTTTTGCCTTGTCTGAGATTCTGCTATCTGTTTGTTTTTATTTTGTTACAGTGACAGGTATGTCAGTATTTCCATATATGTCATCTTACGAGGCCTGGGATTCTCCCAGGCACAAATCTGTGTTTTTCCAATTTCTACAGGTATCTGGTGAGGTACATACAGATGGGAGCATTGCACTCAATTATTAGTCTGATAAGGGTAGACTACAGCAGAGGTATGACCATCCTGGACTTTGATGTGATCTCCATATGTATGATGTGCGCAATGCAGAATGTGTATCTCACCACTATGGGCACATAGTGATGAAAGTGTAGACCTCTATCAACATGAGTTCCTAAGTGTCACAAGACTGTGTTTGAGCTTGGGGGGTGCTATCTATATCATTTAGCAGGGATACTTCATTGCCAAAGAGGACAAGGAGGCATTGTATGTTTTAAAGGGACAATCCCAGGGATTTTTTTGTTTTGATTCTGTCTTTGTTTACATTTCAGGCTTGCCTTTCTGAGCATGCTCACCTTTGGCTGAGGGGGATGGGGGAAGAGAGCCTGCAGGAAGTTTCAAAGGTGTGAGCCACATTCCATTTCAAATTGCAGTTGTACTGACAACAGCTTTCCTTGTGAGCCATTCATTAGTGTAATCTGTGCATTTTACCCATTGAGGAAAAGTAGCTTTTCAGGCATTTTATGACCTGACAGCTGCTGCTACTCTACAAAGCACATCAGCAATGCAAGGCTTTTAAAGCATTTTTTTTATTTCTTTCATATTTTATTCTGTGGTGACTGTAAATCCTGGCCAACTACAAAAAGTTTATGCCATGGCTTCTACCTATAGAAAGCATCTGAGTGAGACAAACATTCATGGTTCTCTCTCTCTCATTTCATGTTATAATGTGTTCTGATTTTTGAATACTAGCCTGGTGTTGTCACTTTCTGACCTGCTAATAATTCCATAGAAAGCAAGTGTGTGACAAGTCAGCTGGACGATTAGTGAGCACACTCTTCCGTTCCTTTTTCACTTTCTAGTTTCGTATGTGCTGATTTCTGAATACTACTAGACAAATGCACTATTTTTATGAGCAGGCTGCTTGTACAACTCTAGAAGCATGAAGTTAGTAAACACTCATCTTTTCCTTTCACTTCATATTGTATTTTTGCTGATTTCCAGCTACAAGCCAAATGCACTTCCTAGTGTACATGATACATCTTAGTGAGTTGCTGCATTGTACTTTTTTCTCTTTTAACCTTATGTCAGTATGAATCTATTTCTAGTTGTACTGTTAAAACAAATAACTGAATTGTTACTGTACAGCTTTTGGCATCATTCTAAGAGTTTGCAGTACCAAACGAGTGTCTGATTCCTGGTCTGATGATGATGATTAGGCCTACATGGTGACATTTAAACTGTTTCCATTCCAACTTACATGATAGCATACCTCTCGACCTCTTAGCACAAAAAATCTGGACAAAGCCTAAAGTAATAATGAACAAATGCCCAAAAATAGAGATACATTTTAAATGTTGTTCTTATAAACTTAGAAAGTTGCTAGACTAACAGGACTTCTTACTGTCCATTTTGTGAAGGATATGAAGTCAGAAACTCAAATGTGTGTTATTATTTAGTAACTTCAATCCTCAGTGATTTTCCTGAAAATCAAAATTTTATGAGGTACAGACCAAAAAAACTGTGGCAAAAATCTATACATTCAGGTAAAATCTGGACAGATGAGAGGTATGCATGGTAGTGTTGATGGAGCAAAGTGACAGAAAGTTGTGTAAAATCTTACCATGACAGCTGATGTCCTTCTCTTCTCTAGTGCAGTATTCTGTACAGAAGTGATGTACTGCCGAGGACAGCCAGTCACTTGGCCAGTATAAATAAGCTTAAAAGAACTCTTGGTTCTGTTGTACATCACATTAATGCTCCCTACACAGAACACGGGTCATAAAAGAGACTTACGGATGCAACTACCTTGAACTGTATTGCTCCAGAAGAGAACAGTCCTCATAAAACAAAGTAGTCCATACACATCCTGAAGGAAAAAAATGCAGAATAAACAAGAGGGGGTTGGAGGGAGGGAGGGAATAATGCAACATAGAAGAACAGGACATCTACTCTTATGGTAAGATTTTACACAACTCTA
The DNA here is from genome assembly GCF_019279795.1 of Protopterus annectens. Taxonomy (NCBI): domain Eukaryota; kingdom Metazoa; phylum Chordata; order Ceratodontiformes; family Protopteridae; genus Protopterus; species Protopterus annectens. The sequence goes on along the minus strand of NC_056748.1, from coordinate 515,629,875 downwards.
CTATGTCATTCTATATCACTGTTGCAGTATTCAGTACAGAATGGAGAGTAAAAAAGTTCAACAACAGAATGAGAGGTGGAAGGCTGAGGAGAGCCCTCAAAAAATCCTCATAGAATAGTTTCAACAAAACCTGTTCCGGCCATATAAACCATATTCAACTTATAATGCTTAGTAACAGTATGTACTGAAGACCAAGTAGCAACTTCAAGGATGGAATGGTGTCCAAATCCCTGAAAAATGTCACCAAAATAGGCAACAGCCCAAGTGGAATGAGCTCTAACAAAAGCAGACAGAGATTTGCCATGAAAAGAATAACAAAAATAAATGACCACAGATATTCTGGTGGAGATGTTTTTTTTTTTGAAAAAGCCAAACCCAAAAGACCTGGAATTACAGTAAACAAAAAGCTGATCAGACTTATGAATAGTCCTAGTTTTATCCGAATAGTACCTGAGCTGTCTCTGCAAATCCAAGGTATGCAGGACCCTTACACTAGCAGGCTGAGAAGGGAAAAAGGAAGGTAGTTGTACTAACTGATTTAAGGCCAACTCTGACTACCTTGGCCATAATAGGAGGATTAGTACACAGGGACTCCCTGTCCCTGTGATAAAACAAAAAAGCAAGAATGACCATAAGGGTCTGCAGCTTAGAAACCTTCTGAACAGAAGTAAGAGCCAGCAACAAAACAGTTGTCCAGGTACAATATCACAAAGAAGCAGAATCTACACGCTCAATAGAAGCCTGAGTCAACTTTTCTTAAACAAAATTAAGGCCCCAAAGAGGAAGAATAGGCTTTCTTGGAGGCCTGATAAGCAGAATACCTTTAAGAAATTGTTTGATCTCAAAAGGAGAGGTCAAAAGAGGATTCAAGGGTAGACAAGCAAAATATGCCTGCTGAATGGGCTTTCATAGAAGAATAGACCAGCTATGAAAATTTTCTGATTGAGGGTTTCCTTGCCTCCTGTAAAACCCTGAACATGTCCTCAGAAAATAGGTGCCTGAAAGGAATCAAACTCTTATCACCCTCAATGTTAGTTGCAGAGTGGACAAGTGGGGACGGAAGACAGACCTATTGTGAGGAGATCCAACTGGTGAGGTAACTTGTGATGACTGCCTGTGGACAGATGCATTATTTCTGACAGAGTCATCTGCAATGAATTTTTAAAGTCTGCCAACTCACGGTAGTCCCAAATATATGTTCCAAATTACCTCCTCCTTACCCATCAAACATCCAACATTTGCAATCTACCTGAGGAAACATTCTTTGAGTCTGCTCGAGGTATTAAAATACCTATGCAAACACCTCTAAGCAAAAATCCTAAACTTTAACTTTGTTGCAAATTTGGGAGCCTTATATATTTCCTCTCCTTGTTTCTTTGTGAGCTTGCTAACCTCCGCTGATTCCTACAACTATCATGCAATATTTTATATGCCCTGCTAATTCCCCCCACACCCCCTGCTAATTATAAATACAAACTCTGCAATCACACATTCCTCATGGAAAGCACATATTCCCCTACTCAAGGATTGCCAATCTCACGCACCTGTCAAATACCTGTCTGCATCGACCAAGAGGTGTCACTCCATAGCTCTCAACCAATCAGAGATAAATCCAGAGAAAATCAGGGACACTTTTAAAATATTAGTACTATCAACTTGAGACACAGAGAATAAGAGAAGGTGAATTAATTGACATATTTTGAAGTTAAAGAAGTCTACAACTCTTAATTATTGTCACTGTTTATCAAGTGTAATCCACCACCTTTCATCCAAATGTCATCAGTTCTGGGAGGGATTAAGAGGAACAAAGCTTAAATTTAATTCAAAATCAGGGGCAGTTGAGAGGTGTGTGTCAGTCTTCTCGATGTTGGAGCACTTGCCGTTCACTCCAAAGCTTGGCACCCATACATATCAATGTTCTTGGTATACACACATGCACGCACACGTATATAATATATATATACACATATATACACACAGACACAGATATAGAATATGTGCACACAGACACAACCACACACACACAAATACATTCTAACATAAGCACACAACCGAACCATTAGTATAATCAGTAAAATGTACAAGGTAGAAAATGAATATTGTACTTGCTCGGGTAGACATGGATGGCTTTTTGGCATCCTGATAAGAATTATCCTGTCATTATGAGATAATAGGTCACTGGACAAGATAGTATCATGGCCTCTCAATAAATACACATTAATGATAATAAAAATGTCAATGAACTCAAACAATAAAACAAACAATGAGATTTGGTCATTACCAGCATGGGCCAGTTTTGCACCCCACCAACTGTAATGTCCTCTATGGTCAAATAAGGCCACAACCATAACCCTTAAACTCTTAGGGCAAACAATCTGAACAAAGCCTACAACAATGGGTGACAAGGGCACATAAATGAAGGCATCTTTTACATTTTGCAATTACAAATTTAGAAAGTGGATACAGTCACAGATTTTTGCCGTAACATGCACAGGCTATGAAGTCACAAATTCAAATGTATATCATTAATTATTGACTTCAATACTCAATAATTTCCTAGAACACCAAATAAATCATGAGGAGCAGGTCAAAAAAATGAGGCAAAGATCTGGACATCCTGCAAAAATCTACACAGTTGAGAGAATCGCTGCAAATCATTCACATTCTGCATAAGACTGAATTATGAATCAACATTGAATGCATCATGTATTCAGAAGTTATGTAAAGGCTTATCTACTAAAACTGAATGATGACCTGGCTAATTTCAAAAAACCCTTCCATCTTGAGAACCCCAGCATACCTCTCTAGTGTCGAAACGTTAGCAGAATGTCTGGATTTTTGCCTCATAGTTTTGGTCTGTTCCACATAAATGTGGTTTTCTGGCAGATGAGTGAGACACATTTAAGTTTCAGACTTCATGTTATTCAGAAAATGTATGCTAATGCAAAACCTTAAGTCTATCAAATTTTTAACTTTATAATAGTAATATTTAAACTGTGTACCTGTTATTGGGCCTTTGATCCCACCGGACCCCCTGACTCATGCTTTTTTCATATTTGTTATTCTAAGAGGTTGAGAGGTATGAACCGCACTGCTTATGTCAAATCCTTAACTGGCAAGTTCTAAGCACATGTAAATAGCTGCATAGATGCATTTCTCTCACTCAGAAATGATTCCAATGCCAAATTCAAAATTATACAATGACTTCCTATTAATATTCAAAAATGTGCATGCTGATTGGCCAGCCGAACCAGTGTGCCCGTTGTAAATCCCACAATATACCAATGGAAAAAGGTCTGGTCATCCAGACTTTTTTCCATAAGTATAAAGTGCCCCAAAACCTTTTTTTTTTCTAAGAATTAAAAAAAAAAAAAAAAAAAGAGCGAGAGAAAGAGAAAACACAGCAAAGGAGGCTTTCTTTTCTCTGTTGCTTCCATTTCAAAGCATTGATGTACTGGGTATGCATGAGAACACAAGTCCCATACACATGCGCAGTACATCAAAACAAAGAAGCAGTATACCACAACCAGTGGAAGAACAGTAATCCACCATTATACAAAGACATTATTTTAGAAGATTAAGTATTTTGTTTCTTAAATAATGTCACTGTATAATAGCAGTAAACAAATCTGTGGTTGTGGTATATTGAAGATTTACCCAGAGTTGGCTTTGTTTAATCGCTCAGGCTTCATCCTCATGGTTAAACCACACCAGCTCTGGGTAAATCTTTAATATATCACACCACGTCATTGGTTATTGCTTAAATAACCCCCTGTAGCAGAACCCTAATATAAACTGTATAAACTGGTGTTATAACAGAAAATAATTACTGCATGCAAAACTAAAAGATAAACTTTCAAGATACAGAAATCCTTTTCTTAAAATGAACAAGGAACTCCACACCCAAATGGAATCAGAAGGCCAGTTATGAGATAAAAACAGCCACACAGTTGAAGGATAACAACAAGGCATTATTTAACTATGTTAGGAACCTCCCAAACAATGCCCAGCACTGAGTAGACTTATCAGCAAATGTTATCACATACTCAGACCCAGAGGCATTACTGTATAGTTTCACAGGTAAGTACTAAGCCAGCTGCTATTGTAGGTCATTTTAAGCCTAGCCAAGTTCCCTTTCAAAATGTGAGAATCAAACACTGTACCTTGTGTCTGTAAGATAAACACATTTACCACTGTAACAACCCACATTTCCAAATATTTCCTGAGAGTAGAACTTGATTAATAACAGCTGTGGTGGAGGTTATGCTTACCTGAACGTATAGTCAGGTAATTGTGGAAGCGTGTAGGTGACATGGTTCCTTTCTGCTTGAGATGGGGTGTGGAGATATGGCTGGCAGAAAGTGAATTTGGCAGCAGCTGATGTTAATCCAGAGGGAGTACACATCAGGGCATCTGACCAGGTGTGCCATAGGGCCACTGACATGATTTCTTCAGCCTGGAGGGGAGCAGCTGGAGTGGCTAGTGACCATATGGCTACTGGGGGTGACCTGCTACAGAACAACCACCAACACCAAATGAAGATTTCTTGTCCACTGTTAGGGATCCAAAGAGCTCAATGGAAAGTGCACAACAGCATGTCGGTGCTGCTGTTTCAGACAGGACATGTATGTCCCAGGAGGAGCTTCTATGTAGGCTTAACTATATCAATTGTTAAATACATCTTGGATAGTAAAATATTGACAGAAAATGGAAAATAAAATGTTAACACCAAATACATTTTTTCTATTTAACATTTTTTCCTGTATTTGTTTGGGGGGGATACATCTTTTATAAAGTTAACACATTCAGGTTGATTATACATGGGCTTGGCCTGGACGTGTCCTCAGAGTTTGTTAAAAGTATGGTTAATCGACATATAAAGGGAAAAATTTTAAAACCGTATGTGTTACTCTTCACTGTGATGTAGGTGTCCTTATCTTTTGCTTAATTTCTTATAGAACCATCACATATATTGAGCAGACAAGCATCCATGCAAGATAAGCCAAACATTTTTTGTCACTACTGATGAGGAGTTAAAAGACATTTTTATTTTCTAATGTGGCTATCAGGCTGTTGTGTGTATTGCTCTGCTCTCTGTAATCATGGCAGCACTGTTAATTTGTTAGCATATACTTGACTACAGTAGTGCAGGTGTTAATTTCTTCCTGTGTTTGTTGCTTATCATCACAGGTGATCTTGACAGTGGAAGTGTGGGACATCTACCACCTGATGCCAGTGTACCAACAGACTCTGATGATGATGGTGGCTAAAGGCACAGTGGGGGGTGCAGAGGGTGAATCTGACACTGAGGTTGACATTCAGCCATCATCTGTAATTTCATCAGACGTAGCCAGTAGGCCTACACCAACACAATCCAGTAAGCCTGAAATATTGGACAGGTGGAGAGTGACACTCTTAATCAGACTAGTGTGGTTACTGTACCTTTAGTACCTGTTGACTATGTACGTAGCCAAAGTGTGGCAAGGTGCCACACAGGAGAGTTATTAGGGGGTGCTTGTAGGAGACCTGCTGTACATCCTACACCTGGGACATTGTCCTCTATAATGGATCTAATGCGTGATGAGTAGAGGGGAACAATGACCTCTTTTTTCTTGGATGAGAAACCTTTTGTGATGAGGTATGCCACATAGAAGGATTTCCTGACTGCTGTGGCGATGTGGATTATCAAAGAAGGGACTACTGTCCACCTGTGTCCCAAGGTCTCTTATCACACTTTCAGTGTTATGTAGACTACTGCCTATGTGGTAGTTCATGGGTCCAGAGTTTTTACCAAAAGGGATGACAGTGCACTTTTTGTTATTGAGTTTGAGGCCATGGCTTTGACACCAGGCATCTGTCTCAGTGAGGCCCTTTTGTAGCATGTCCACATTGTTAGTAGTTTTTTTTTTGGCTCCTAGTTTGCAGTCATCTGTAAACTTCAAACTTCGTTGATTACCATACAGTTCAGTTTTTTTAGGTTATAATTTGCATGCCACAATGTTTACTGTGCTGAATCTAGATACCCACTGAATCTAAAATGATGTGCTATCATGTGCTCATCATGCCAAGATGTGCACATGCTCAAAGTAGACCAGTTAGGGTTTATTGAATCCAGCCTGATAGCTAAAAATATATATTGGACAGGTGGAGAGTGACACTCTTAATCAGACTAGTGTGGTTACTGTACCTTTAGTACCTGTTGACTATGGACGTAGCCAAAGTGTGGCAAGGTGCCACACAGGAGGGTTATTAGGGGGTGCTTTTAATTTTTTATTTTTATGTGCAGTAGTGTTCTTCACACTAATGAGATTGCATTACAGACGTCTGGCATTGTTGCGATTCATCAGCAAATTGCAACAAAATATCACATTTGCTCTCAGATGCAGTTTACACTGTTTCACTGCAAAACTGTTTCATTATATCAAAAATACCTATCTATGCCTAGATATATCATTAGTTATGAAACAGTAAAATAAATAAAACTATGGCTTCACATGGAACCTGTGCGTCTGCTTGATGGTTTATTTATATTGTAAAATAAATTAAACTACAATTTCACATAGGTTCATAGGTTCATAGGTTCATACTAGGCTATCTGCCCAAGGGCATTTATAAGCCTAGCCCATAGTTATGTGGCTTTCGCCACCCCTTTAGTTTGAATAAAAACTATGCCTATCATTTTGCTGTGCCTCTGTCAAGCAGTGACGCTGAAGTAATCCCTGGGGTATATCTGCAATCTCCCATCCATTGGTCAAGATTCCTCTTGAACAAGACCAGAGAGGTGCTCTGCCTCACATGTACCGGGATTTTGTTCCACAGCATAGGGAGTCTCTGGGTGATGAATCTGTCCCTCCAGCACGTTCTATTTATAACCGTGTCAAGGTTTAAGTCTCCCGCCCTTGTGGTTCTGAGGGATCTAGATTTTTGAGGTGAAGCATATTCATCAAATCTGGGTTTGACATGGCCTTATATGTCAGGCACAGGTCACCTCTGAGCAAGCGGTATGAGACTGAATAGAGCTGGAGTTCTTTCAGTCGGGCAGCATAAGACATATTTTGAGACCCTTTATCCTTTTGGTGAGGAACTTTTGGGGCCTTTCAAGCTGCAGCAGGTGTCTGGTCAGATACATTCGAACGGGCATTGTACTCAATCATAGGTCTAATAAGTGATGAGTACAGGGGACGATGACCTCCCTTGATCTAGATGTGAATCCCTTCATGATCAGGTGGGTGATATAGAAGGTTTTCCTAACTACTTTAGCAACATGAGTGTCAAACGAAGGCTACTGTCAACCTGGGTCCCCAGATCTCTGATGACTTTTTCTGTGCTCAGTGGATTGCCACCTATATGGTAGCTAGGGGTAGCCTTGTTTTTCCCAAAGGGTATGACTATGCATTTTTGGCGTTTAACTTCAGGCCATGGCTCTGGCACCAGTTATCCATTTCTGTGAGGCCCTTCTGGAGGATATCTGTGTCAGATGTGTTTTCGACTATGGCCCAGTTTGCAGTCATCTGCAAACTTTGTCAGCCATAACCCTCCTGTGTTTGCTTGTACTTCAGAAAAGTAGATGCCGAACAAGAGTGGACCCAGGACTGAGCCCTGTGGGACACCACTTGTGACAGGCTTTGAGTCTGACATGGCTCCAGCAACTCTGACCCTGTGGGTTCTGTCACTTAGCCAGTTTGCAACCCATCTTGTGATGTATGGGTTTACATTCAAGCTGATGAGTTTTTCGATGATACCTGAGTGGGGTATTGTGTCGAAGGCCTTTGCCAGGTCGAGGTAGGCTGTATGGACTGCCTTTCCTCATCAATGGCCTTGGTGACTGTCTCGAAAAAGTCAACCAAGTTTAAGAGGCAGGATCTGCCTTTGACAAAGCCAAACTGAGTTGGATCCAAAGTCTGCAAGTTCCCTATGTCTTTATTTATGAGTTCCATTATGATCCTCTCCATGGCTTTGCAGATAAGGCTTGTCAAGCTAATGGGGCGGTAATTTCCAGGGTCTGTGGAGGCACCGCCCTTATGAAGTGGGACCACAGTCGCCGTGCGCCACTCCTTGGGTACGTATCCTGAGGTGAGGCTAAGATTAAACAGCTGTCCTAACTGTGGGTTTAATTCCTCATTGAGTTCATGAAGCACACAGCCGGGGACACCATCCGGTCCCATGGATGCTGTGTTTTTGCCTTAGTGAGGGCAGTTCTCACCTGGGCGTTGGAGATGTTTGGGGGGCTACAATCCTCTGGAATAGATATCTCTCCTTTTGGGGGGGAGAAGTTTGCACTGAACCTGTCAGCCAGTATGTTGGCAATGTGTGTAGGTTCAGTAATTTTCACATCATTTTGAACTAATTCTGAGCATATCTGGGAGTTTCCTCCTAGGTTTCTAACATAGCTAAAGAAGGCCTTATGATTCTCTTTAGAGTCCTTGGCGATTTTTCTCTCAAAATTTGCCTTGGATGATTTTATGAGAGCTCTTAGTTTTTTACTATGTATGTCGGTTTACTTATTTATGTATGTATGTATGCAGTTATATTGGCTAGTTATAATTAGGAAAAAGAATATTGCTTAGTGCATAGTAATATACATGCAATAAAATCCATTAATTTCTTGAGATTTCATGGCATTCAGTTAATTGATGGCATACCTCGCAACCGCATGGTCATGACAAACATTTCATTGGCTAAAGTAGTTACCAAAGTCCAAGATAAAACAGTAAAGAACAGTAACTTTTCTCAAAGGTGTTACACAAGAACAATAAGGTACAAGCAGAAGACAAGGTCCATATGATTTGAAGATGACCATTTACTCCCCAGGAGATACCCTCTACCATTTATCCCCCAACTATTACTAAAGAATGGATCCTCGCTGCACTCTACAGAGTTAACTACAGTAATGGGCCCTAATAACATCCAGGGATGACTTCTAGATAGTCTGAAACATGACATGTCCAGGGCCACTAGAATCTCTCTTCAACCACAGCTTCCATACAGGCTTCATTCCTAGGGAATGGAGCACTGCAATGGTCATCCCTGTACATAAAGGTGGACTATCAACAGACCCAGGGAACTACAGACTCATACGTTATACTAGTCTTATATACAAGGCCATGGAAAGAATTATCATGGGTCTAATAAATAAAGACATGGGAATATTCAAATACTGGACTCATCCTAGTTTGCTTTCAGCAAGGGTAGGTCACAACTAATAAACCTGGTAGACTACTTTGAGAAGGCCACTTGAGCCATGGCTGATGGGCTAAATAGTACATAACCTCAACCTGGCATGTGCATGTGATACAATATCCTACATATTCATAGGTTCATAGGTTTATACTAGGCTATCTGCCCGAGGGCATTTACAAGCCTAGCCCATAGTTTTGTGGCTTACGCCACCCCTTTAGCTTGGAGAAACTATGCCCATTATTTTGCAGTGCCTCTGTTGAGCAGAGACACTGAGGTAATCCCTGGGGTATATCTGCGATCTCCCATCCATTGGTCAAGATTCCTCTTGAACAAAGCCAGCGAGGTGCTCTGCCTCACATATACTGGGATTTTGTTCCACAGCATAGGGAGTCTTTGGGTGATGAATCTATCCCTCCAGCACGTCCTATTAATAGCTGTGTCTAGGTTTAGGTCTCCTGCCCTTGTGGCTCTAAGAGATTTCGATTTTTTGAGGTGAAGCATGTTCATCAAATCTGGGTTTGACATGGCCTTGTATGTCAGGCACAGGTCACCTCTGAGCAGGCGGTGGCGACTGAATAGAGCTGGAGTTCTTTCAGCCGGGCAGCATAAGACATATCTTTGAGACCTTTTATCCTTTTGGTGAGGAACTTTGGGGCCTCTCCAGCTGCTGCAAGTGTCGGGTCAGATACATTCCAAATGGGGCATTGTACTCAATCATTGGTCTGATGAGTGATGAGTACAGGTTAGACTATGACCTCCCTTGATCTAGATGTGAATCCCTTCATGATCAGGTGGGCAATGTAGAAGGTCTTCCTAACTATTTTAGCAACATGAGTGTCGAATGAAAGGTTACTGTCAACCTGGGTCCCCAGGTCCCTGATAACTTCTTCTGTGCTCAGTGGATTGCCTCTTATATGGTAGCTAGGGGTAACCTTGATTTTCCCGAAGGGTATGACTATGCATTTTTTGGCATTTAACTTTAGGCCATGGCTCTGGCACCAGTTATCCGTTTCTGTGAGGCCCTTCTGAAGGATATCTGTGTCAGATGTGTTTTCGACTATGGCGCCTAGTTTGCAGTCATCTGCAAACTTGGTCAGCCATAACCCTCCTGTGTTTGCTTGTACTTCGGAGAAGTAGATGCCGAACAAGAGTGGGCCCAGGAATGATCCCTGTGGGACACCACTTGTGACAGGCATTGTGTCTGACATGGCGCCAGCAACTCTGACCCTGTGGGTTCTGTCACTCAGCCAGTTTGCAACCCATCTTGTGACGTATGGGTTTACCTTTAGGCTGATGAGTTTTTCAATGATACCCGAGTGGGGTATTGTATCGAAGGCCTTTGCTAGGTCCAGGTAGGCTGTATGGACTGCCTTACCCTCATCAATGGCCTTGGTGACCGTTTCAAAGAAGTCAACCAAGTTTAGAAGGCATGATCTGCCTTTGACAAAGCCAAACTGGGTTTGATCCAGAGTCTGCAAATTCCCTATGTCTTTATTTATGAGATCCATTATGATCCTTTCCATGGCTTTGCAGATAAGGCTTGTCAAGCTAATGGGACGGTAATTTCCAGGGTCGGTGGAGGCACCGCCTTTGTGAAGTAGGACCACAGTCGCTGTGTGCCACTCCCTGGGTACGTATCCAGAGGTGAGACTGAGATTAAACAGCTGTCCTAACTGTGGGTTTAATTCCTCGTTGAGTTCGTGGAGTACACATCCGGGGACACCATCCGGTCCCATGGATGCAGTGTTTTTTGCCTTGGAGAGAGCAGTTTTCACCTGGGCATTAGAGATGTTTGGGGGGCTACTATCATTTGGTATAGATATATCTCCTTTTGGGGGGGAGGGTGGGGTGAAGTTTGCACTGAACCTGTCAGCCAGTATGTTGGCAATGTCTGTAGGATCAGTAATCTTCACATTGTTTTGAACTAATTCTGAGCATATCTGGGAGCTTCCTCCCAGGTTTCTAACATAGCTAAAGAAGGCCTTATGATTGTCTTTTGAGTCCTTAGCTATTTTTTTCTCAAAATTTGCTTTGGATGATTTTATGAGAGTTCTTAGCTTTTTACTTATAATGATCAAAGGTGTCTTACCTCTTAAGGATTTAGCTCTATCTTGTAGTAGCTTCCTCCTTTTGTTGTAGAGTTTGTTTATGGCTGGGGTCCACCAGACTGGACGCCTGCCTTTGGTACAAAGAGTCTTTGTTTTGTTTGGGATTCCCTGATCCATGCAGTCCTGCAGGTGCTGGTAGAATGCATTTGTAAGTGATTCAGCGGCTTGCGTAGTGTTTACCGCAGGCTCGGGGGCCTTAAAGGAGACCACACTAGTCTTTAGAAGTGTGAAGTCAGCTTTTGAGAAGTTCTTTACTGTGGTTTTTTTTTTGTTTCAGGTGGGGGTGGGATGAGGACCTCCAGCAAGATTAGCTTGTGATCTGATCTCACCAGTGAGGGGTATACTTCAGGTGTTGAACATTGTGCTCCCATGTTCGTGATGATGAGATCAAGTATGTTGTCACCTCTTGTGGGGATGGTGACTAGTTGTTCCATGGCATTTGAGTTTATGAATTCCAGGAACTTTTGGGCCAGAGTGTTTGGGCTTGAGTAGTGTTCCCAGTCTATATTTGGGTAATTGAAGTCACCTAGTATAATGGTGTTTGGAGATACATTTATCCCCTCCAGTGTTTTCAGGAAAGCCATGTGAGGTTCCTGGGTTTGCGAGGGTGGCCTGTAACATGCTACAAATTGCAGAGCAGTCTTGCCTATGGTTAATTGCACCTGGATGGTCTCCGATGCATCGTGCATTGCCACCAATCTTGAGGTGTGGGTGTCCTTGATGAATATGGACACCCCCCTCCTTTCTTGGTATTGTCCGAATTTTGGGGCCGGAACGCATGATATGAGGTAAAACCTGATAGTGCTGGGGTGCTCTCAGGAGCCTTGAACCAGGTTTCTGTCACAGCACAGACATCGATGTTCTCCATACTGAGAAGGGCCTCGAGTGCGTGCATTTTGAGATTGAGACTTCTGGCATTGAGCAGCATTACCCTTAGTTATTTTCCATTATTGAGTTCTAGGGTGGTAGGTTTAGAATTTGAGCCTTGCCTAAAAAAGGCACTATGGGGGTGGCAATAGCCTTTGCCACTATCCGAATCCCAGGGTGACAGGTGCAAGCCATCCCTTGAAGCAGCGGCTTGTCCAGCATGTCATCCCAGGCAGACAGACATTGGATCCCCTTTGAATGACACCAGAATTTAAGCCAATTGTTAAAGCTGATCATCTTATCTCTGTATTGTGGCATCATTTTTGGTGAAGGTAGGATACTGCTCAATGTCAGGGTCATACCTGCCTGGGCTACATAATCAGAGAGCTCCTCAATGTCTCTTTTCATGTAGTCCAAGGAGGTACGTCTCAGGTCGTTTACACCAGCGTGGACAATGACTGAGTCGTACTTGTACCTGCTGTTGAGAGACCTGAGTGCTTGTGTTATGTGGCGGATTCTAGCGCCCGCCAGGCAGCTTACTGTGACCTTCTCCTTATTCAATCTGGTGAGCGGGACGTCAGTGTGTCTGACTATTGAGTCACCAATGACGAGTATGTTTGGCATTGTGTTTGTCCTTAAGGGCTGTGACTGTTTGACACTCTGACTATGTGGTCTATGTGTTGCAGGTGTTGTGTTCTGAGGTGGTAGTTGTTTGGGTGTCTGCTTTGGTGGCCTCTGCTGTTTTGGTAGATTTTTGGTCAGAGCCTCCGAGTATGTCTTTGTGTGATTATGTGTATGATTTGAAGTTGTGATGGTACTATGTGTGACTGGGTATGTAATGTGTGTGGTTACCTTCTCCTCCTGTCTGGTCTTGCCAGTCCTATGTAGAGAGAGCTCAGCCTCCAGTTTGGCCGTATAAGTGCATCTCTCGCATGTATTTGTGTTTGGTGGGAGGAGGAGAGGGTTGTCTGTGTACATGAGGCAATTGTAACATTGCCTCAATATTCCCAGGTTCACCAGCTGACCAGGAGAGGACACTAGCAACTGTTCCCATGTCATACTAGAATGAATAGACAAAAAAACTTAAAAAGATTTCAGGGGATGTGGGTGACTGAGAAATGGGGTTAGGTTTTTTGGGGGTACTGTCTCCAACAAGAGTGCTAACAAGGTGATCAGTACTGTAGTAGCAAGTGCTAGGCTTTACAGATAGAGAATAGTCTACTTGGAGTCAAGTAGAGATGAATTTTTTAGTTATAGGATACGCCTACTAGATCAGTAGTATAGCTTGAGGAAGGTAGTTTTAAGGGAAAATTTGGAGAGTGGACTTTAGATGGCCTGAATAGTTTAAACTTAGCTAACCGCCTCTGCCCTAATGTGCAACTAAATCATGCTAACGCGCGTTTAGCGCGTTTTATACCAGGGGGCTGGAAAAAGCTAGAAACTGGCCCAAAATGACCAATAAACTACCAGTTACCGGCTGAAGCCTCACAAAACTGGACAAAAGGCAGCTCAATGCTTCCCACTCCCACTGGTAAGCAAGGTAACTTCCTCTCCCCCAAATAAGGCAAGGAAACAGTACACAGGAACTACAACCAAAGCCCAGGAGTCAGCAACTCTGAAACTGGACTAAACTAGCTCAGTAAAGCGGGAAAAACAAGAGATATATTTTTTTCGTTTTTTTTTTTTTTTTTTTTTTAAATAGGCAGAAACAGGTACAGCAAACACTTATAAATGCTATAAATCAGCTATTATAGCTTACACAGAAAAATTGCTACAAATCCCAAGGATAGTCTAATGGCTCATGGATAAGACACATGAACTTAGTGTGTGGGAATCACCTTCACCAACAGACCTGTTACTAGTGGTGTTTCACAGGTTTCAGTACTGGGACCTCTCCTGTTTGGAATATACTTCTTTGAAGTCATAGCAAATTTAGAGGGTTTTTAGCTGACCACGTTTGCTGACGACTGCAATCTGGGTGCAATGATTGATTCTTCCAAAGATGTAGATATCATTGAGGAGGGCCTGAGAGCCAAGTTACTGGTAACAGAACCATAGCCTTAAACTCAATGCAAAAAAAAAAAACATAAAAATTCGTATTTATACCTTATGGGAAGATGACCACCCCTGCAAATTATAACATTGATAACACTCTCCTAAGAGTAGACCCAGAGGTAAGTACTTGAGAACTTTGTTTGACAGTAACCACAGCTTTGATCAACATGTGTCCATGGTGGTGAGAAACCCCTTCTATCCAGTGCAAGTTAGAACTGATGGCATGGCATACAAATCAAAGAAGATCATAGTGCCACTATGCTCAGTCCTCATTAGACCTATAATCGAATACAATTCACTCTTTGTCATGACCCTAACCAGATATCCGCAACAACTATAGCAGCCACAGAGATGCCTCATTAAAAGAATACAGGGTTTAAATAACATGTCCTATGTGGACCACCTCAAAGCACTGCCCCTGTATTCAGTCTCGTACAGACTACTGAGGGGCAGTCTATGCCTAACCTACCAGGCATTCTCTGATCCAGCCCTGATGCATTTTTTACACATTCACAAAACCTACAGCATTAAAATTACCTATTCTAATGATCTGCACCTCGTTTGTGACATAAAAAAAATATGTTTGAGGAATAGGTGCGTGTTTCACAAAATACCCCTTCTCTGCAACAGAATCCCCATTTATGCCAAACAGGGCTCTTCATGTCTGCTCAAATGTCGTTTGGACCAATGCATGGGAAATCATAAATTCACCCCTGCTTGTCACCTGTGGCATTTATGGACAGAAGCAGCTTGTAGATGCCCTAAGGCAAAGGTATATACCAAAGTCATTTTAGTTCTAGGGCACTGATAATTATGAAATAGCAGCTTGAATGGCTAGGCTTAAAAGGCTCTCTATCCATTAGCCTGGTAACCTCGAAGGCAGATTACTTCTAGTGAGTTGCAAATGCATGAAAGTACTTTCCTCACAATTCTGTGAAACAAGAACATGTTGGAATCCAAGAATACATATTATAACCAAAATCAGCTATAGTTAAATGAAGGGAAAGGTAGGAACATGTTTAGCTACGAGTTTTTTAAATAAGCTATAATTTACTGTGTACAACAGTGATGTATATACTGTATTTTATATAGTATATATCATAGACAGAAATTAGTTAAAAATAAAAATAAAAAAAGCCAAGTAGGTACACAAGTCCATGGATAAAAAAGTGCCCAATCCTCATATGCACAGTGGTTCCAGGACGGGAACAAACTGCAGTGTAGAATCTTCAAGACAAAGAAACATTCCTACAATTGGGTTAGGCCAGGCTGAGGGGGAGGATGTCCCCTCTCCGTTGTAGAAGGAAGTAGTAGTCCACAAAAAAGGATAGACCAGAAGAGCACCATAAACATGATAACAGTGACTAGTGAGGACAAGAAAGAAATTGTATATTATTATTATGCATCAAGCCCAGAATGTCCAGATAGAAGATATTCAAAAAGATTGAGAGAACTTAGCTAAAAGAAAAGTACTTGCTAAAAGCTTCAAATGCAAATTTGTGTTCATTAATACAACAGGTACAAGAATAACATTATATAGACAAAGAAACTTCAGAGTGTTGGGAAAAAGAGGCAACCAAGGAAGTACAAAAAATATAAGTTATCTACAAGCACGAAAACAGGACAATGGTAAGTACAAATGTATAGTTAGTCCAACTGTGAAGAGCATCTCGATCAATGTAAATGGTTAAATAGCTGTAAAAGAGGAAGCTTACAAAGATGTCTTAAGCTATGTAAAGCGCAAGTAGTATTTTTACAAGAAACACATCTTATACAGCAAAACATTAATAAAATTAATATGCATAATTACACAGTACTAGCAAGGTTCGATCCTGACCACCGACTAATGCCTGTTTGGAGTTTGCATTTTCTCCCTGTGTCTCCGTGGGGTTTCTCCCATGTCCTGAAAACATGCTGAGTGCTTCCATCTCAAACTCACCAATGAATGGAGCTGTGGGTAGCAGCACAGGCTCTATATGGTGCCCTATAGGGGGAAGAGTTGTACAGACCAACCACTTTGGGCATCTACTGTGGTGCACAGTATCCTCAAGATAGGAGAACATGGATCACAGACTGTGTGCCGTGGCAGGTATAGGCACTCGACAGTGTAAAATATGGCTCTAGGTGATTTGGTCATATTGACTAATGTTGCCAAAATTGGGTATGGGTAGTTACCGGTGATAAGTGGGTTGAGGACCCAGCCTACTCTGACCCATGCCAGGGACCCATGCTAATGCTGGGAGGGGTATATGTCCCCCTATTGGCCAGTGTGTGCCTGCTATAAAGCCCAGCAGTCCTGGGGCAATAAGCTACTGGCTGGCTGTGTGTCCAATTGCCCAGCCTGAGTTACCTGTGATAGCTCTGTTGAGCGAAAGCTGGATGTAAAAGCTGCTGACTGAGAATTGGTATGCTTAATGTAGGTTCACTGGCAGGACGCAGCTTGGAAGTGGATGCCATTATCATAAGGAGGAGGCTGGACATCCTATGTATCCAAGAGATGAGATGGAAGGGCAGTGCAGCAAAGCCACTTGGCTTAGGATCCAGTGTCTACTACTCAGGTGGACGGCAGGCTAGAAATGGTGTGGGGATTGTGGTGAGAGAAAAAGAGACTTCAGAAGTCAGTGAGGGATATCATCATAATTAATGACAGACTCATGGCAGTCAGACTCCAGTGTAATGATAGGGCAGTATTCATAATCTCAGCCTATACCCCACAGCAGGGCTGTGATAGTGAGGAAAATAGTGCACTCAGGCAGCAGTTGCAGGACCTACTAGATAAAGCAGGACAACATGAATTGGTGTTGATAATGGGTGACTTGAATGCACATATCGGGATAGACAGAACAGGCTATGAGGGCTGCCTGGGCCCACATGGGAACAAGAATAAAGAAGGAGAAGCCATTCTAGACTTCTGTCTGGCAAATGGCTTGATAGTAGCCAACACACAGTTCAGAAAGAGAGATGGTCACAAGATCACATACAAGAGTAGTCAACATGCAACTCAGGTAGACTTCCTCCTAGTAAGGAAAATGCACCACGGTAGAATCCATGATTGCAGTCATCTCCAGTGAAACAGTTGGCCCACAGCATAAACCACTAGTTGCCACAACTTTGGTTGACAGACATAACAGATCTGACAGACATAACAGATCCTAGCATATGGGTAGATTACCATAGCCCAACTGGGGGTGGTAGGCACTAAGAGGATGATGGAGCAGCTAAGATGCCCTGCAAAACTGCAGTAGCAAACCCTGCTCTAGATCTGGAATATAAAGGCAGGTGATAGTGTTTTGAGAATGTATGCACAGAGCTCCAATTAGCAGCTTCTAAAATGTTCTTTGTGGCCACCCCTCTTAAAAAAGCTGTGGAGGTGGCTGTTGCCCTTGTAGAGTGAGGCCTGATACTAGTAGGCACAGTCTTTCCATAAAATCAGTAGCAGAATCGTATGCAATGGCAAATCCCTAACAAATGGGTAGAATACCATAGCCAAGCTGGGGGAGGTAGGTACTAAGAGGATGATGGCGTAGCTAGTATACCCTGCAGAACTGCAGTAGTAAACCCTGCTCTAGATTTGGAATATAAAGGCATGTGGTAATGTTTGGAAAATGTATGCACGGAGCTCCATGTAGCAGCTTCTAAAATGTCCTTTGTAGCCACCCGTCTTAAGAAGGCTGTGGAGGTGGCTGTTGCTCTTGTAGAGTGAGGCCTGATGTTAGCAGGCACAGTCTTTCCATGAAAAGAATAACAGAACCGGATGCAATGTCCAATCCATTTAGAAATTGTTTGTTTGGATATGGCTTTTCCCTGTACCCCAGCAGCATAGGCTACAAATAGCTGGTCACTTTTTCTGAAAGCTTTTGTTCTATCCAAGTAGTAGTGCAACTGCCTGTGTATGTCCAAGGTGTGCAGGAGTCTCTCACCCTTATTTTGAGGATTAGGATAAAAGGTTGGTAGGTGGATAGCTTTATTTAGAGAAACCTTGGCTACCACCTTTGGCATAAAGGACGGGTTGGTTCTCAATGACACTCTGTCCTGGTGAAAAATGAGGAATGGTTGAACTGCCATGAGGGCCTGTAATTCAGAGACCCTTCTTGCTGATGTTACTGTGAGGAGGAAAGCTATTTTCCAAGATAGAAACTGCAATTCTGAAGAGGCTGCAGGTTCAAAGGGAGGCAAAGTTAATTTCTCCAAAATGAAGTTGAGGTCCCATGTAGGCACTGGTGGTTTCCTTGGAGGGTTGATGTTTTTTATCCCTCTTAGAAACTGTCTTAATAATGGGTGTGAAAATACAGGCGGATCAGTGTTGTATTCTGCAGAGATTGCTGAAGCATGTATTTTTATAGAAGAATAAGAGAGGCCATTGTTGTGCATTTCAGCCAAGTATTCTAAGATCTGTGGAATGTTCATTACTTTAGGGTCTTGCCCTCCAGTCTTCTCCGGTCTTTCTTGCCGCGCGGTGCCCGAAGCAGAAGCATTTCAAAAGTGCTGGTCGGCTGGCTCCTGTGATTTCAGATACCAAAGTCTTCAAAAAAGCTAAGTACCCCGTTGGGGACCTTTTCTTGCCTCAGACCGATGTCAGTTAAATCTGTTAAAGTTAATAATTGCTTGACTTGTGGAAAACAAATACCTCATAAGGATTTCCACTCCTACTGCATATCCTGCCTAGGCCCCAGGCCACGACGTCTCGGCCTGTACAGCTTGTGTTTCTTTTAATAAACGCACTCTAAAGTGTCGGGCAGAGTTTGCAGAGGATTATTTTGGGGAAGGTTTCTACTATATCATGCCGTCGGAACTTCCGACAGCACATTTACATAAAAAACGAAAGGATAAGGACAGACACACGCGGTCCGCAGTCTCGACCAACATCACGCCCAGGCCTACCGCGAGTGTCTCGGTCGCTGCTGAAGATGTTACCGAAACGCTTCAAACTGATGACACCGCTCCACCAGTAACTTCTGTACCGGAGGCCAGCTCAGTGTCGGCTCTAGAATTTCCATCCGAGACCGAAGCCCAGGTTTCTTCTGACACCATGACGGTGGATAAAACTACACCAGCACGTGGGGCTGCCAGGCCTCCTGTGTCTCTGTCCATTAAGGCCTACACATGTGCTAAGTCTGCCAAACATGCTAAGTCTCAGCCTCCTACATCCTTTCCTCAGGGATCCACTTCTAGTTCTCAAATTTTAAATTTAGCTGAGGACCTGATTTCTTTAATCAGGGGCTCTCAGCCACCACTTGATAGAGGCTCTCAGCCACCACCTGATAAAAGGCCTAGAGTTGAGGAGGTAGAACCCCAGTCCTCTGATGAGGCCTCAGGCAGCTCTGAACACTCAGATTACCAGGAGGAAGCCTTCCCTGCTTACGAGGATTCGGATGCAGACGAGTCTATTCCCTCTGCTTCTCCACCTGAGGAATTTTGTTTTGGGGAAACTCTCCATACTATGAGAGAACATTTCCAGTGGCCAGGCCAGGAATTTTCTGACTCCCAGAAAAGGTTAAGGGAATTTTTAAAATTGCCTCAGCATAGGCCTCTGGCTATTCCTCCAGTTTTGAATGTTTTAGATGATGTGTATTTAGAGTCTAGTATTTCCACTGACTCCCCCCCCCCCAGCCCCTGTCAAGCCAGACAGGTACTATAGGGTGCCTGACACATCAATTTTTGTACAAGGGCCATACTGCTGACCCTGAAACTGTTTCTCAGGGGTAACAGCCACTACTGCTAAGAATCCACTTCCTGCTGAAAGGGATTCCAGGGCACTAGAAAGGTGGGGAAAGAAAGTATACACCTCTCCCACCCTTACTATGAGGGCATTAAACTGTCAATTTCATATGATTCAGTATCAACAGTAGCTGTTAGATGATTTGCATAAGAAACTGGCCTCTTCTGAACCATTAGACAGAAAAGGGTTACAGGATTTGGTCCACAAAACACAACAGGTTAGCAATCATTTCTTACAGTGCGGATATGATGCATTGGAAGCTTCATGTAGGTCAGCAATGACAGGTGCAGTCATACGTAGACATGCATGGCTGAAAGAACAAACACTGCCAGATCGTGTTAAAGCAAAATTGCTAGATGCACCTATGGAAAAACAAAAGTTATTTGGTACTACTGCTCAGGAAGTGTTAAAGAAAATAGAGGAAAAGGCAAAATCAGTTCAAATCGTAAAAGATTTCCTCCAGGTTCAACCGACTAGATTCAGCATGAATTGGCCTTCAAAGAATTGGTCCTTTCCAGCCACAGAAAAATATCAAAGAGGCAGAATTAAACGTGCAAGGGGTATAGGGCAAGCTCGAGGCTCCTACAGAGGACGTCAATGGCAGTCTCCAAACCAGAGAGGTGGTGTGGGTTCCACGAGTGCACCACAAGGACAAACTCAATGACTTGCCTTTAATTCTGCCAACCAGGGCACAATTGGAAGCACCTTTGGGCGGAAAGCTATCTTTATTCTAAAAAAACTGGCATACTATTACAAAGGACAAATGGATACTGGACATAATAGACAGGGGATACAGATTCCATTTCCATACTTTGCCATAAAGAAAAGGCATGCCAAACCTGCCACCAAATCAAAGGGCAGAGGCTCACAAGCAAATATCAAAGCTGTTGCAAATGCAGGCAATAGAAAGAGTTTCAATTACAGAACAAGGACAAGGATTTTATTCAAGACTGTTCCTTGTTCCAAGAAAGGAAAAACAATGGACGCCTATTCTAGACTTGTCCGCTCTGAATACTCATCTCATTGTACCAAAATTCAAGATGCTAACCTTACAGCAGCTTCTTCCCATGCTGGGCAAGGGGTCTTGGCTGGTAACTCTAGACCTCAAGGAGGCATACCTGCATGTCCCCATCAGACAAAGTTGCAGAAGATACCTCAGATTTCTTGCAGGTTCAGAGCATTATCAATTCTCTGCTTTGCCCTTTGGCTTATCTACTGCGCCCAGAGTATTCATGAAATGCCTGGCATCAGTGATTGCACATTGCAGACTACAGGGGATTCAAATATACTCTTACCTAGACAACTGCCTCATACAAGTGGACAGCCAACAAGCCTTGTTAAAGAACCTGAATTATGTCACACACTTACTACAGGCTTTGGGATACACAGTCAACATAAAGAAATCAAGACTCATACCATCCCAACAAATAATCTTCCTGGGTGCCAAACTGGACACCAACACCCAGATGGCATTTCTAACAACCGAAAAACAAGGACAACTACCAGAATATTTCAAAAAATTGGCAATGCACACCAGAATAACTGCAAGGAAATTCCTGCAGGCTCTGGGATTCATGGCATCTTGCATTCTTCTGATACCATTTGCAAAGCTGCATATGAGGAAACTACAATGGTACCTAAAAAGTTTATGGTCTCAACACAGTCACAGCTTAGAGACATTGATCCCACTCATTCCATGTCTACAAAAGGAATTTTTGTGGTAGGCGCAAGCAAGCCAGACAAACAAAGGACTGCCTTTCAGCAAGCCTCAAACAAGCCAAACCATTACAACAGACGCCTCAGACCATGCATGGGGGGCGCACATGGCAGGCAGATGCATTCAAGGACAATGGACACAGAAAGAATTGCACCTGCACATCAACCAAAAGGAAATGCTGGCAGTGATACATGCAGTCGAGGCCTTCGAAGAATTCTTACATCATGGCCATCTACTAATAAAGACAGACAACACCACAGTAATGTGGTACATAAACAAGCAAGGAGGTACACATTCCTACCCCCTTTGCAGACTGGCAATGAATCTTTGGAACATGTCTCTAAAATTGAACATAGAGCTGCAAGCCCAGTTTGTACCAGGAAAAGACAATGTACTGGCAGACAGCCTGAGCAGAAACATGCTGGACCCTCACGAATGGAGGCTACATCCGCACATATTCACACAAATAACTCAAGCATGGGGAAGGCCGGGCATAGATCTATTTGCCTCCCACATCAATCACCAACCGAATAAATTCTGCACAAGGATATACCACCCACAAACATGGAAGGTGGACGCTCTATTCTTCAGCTGGAGCACTCTAACAGTCTATGCATTCCCGCCTCTTCCTTTAATGGCCAAGGTGTTACTGAAAATCAAGACAGAACAACCAAGGGTCATTCTGATAGCTCCAGACTGGCCAAGACAACATTGGTACCCACTACTGAAGAGCATGGAGCGCACGACTCCATGGCCTCTACCTCTATGGCCACTACTACTGACGCAGCACAATTACAGGACTCTGCACACCAGCCTGCAAACACTGAAGCTAGCAGCTTGGAAGATTTCATGACTCCAAATCAGGACAAACTTTCCAAGAGGGTGAAGGACATCATCCTGGAAGCTCGCAGGCCTTCCACTAGAAAGGCATACTCAGCAAAATGGAAGAGATTTTGTATCTGGAACACCAAAAAGGGTCTAGACCCAGCAGTGATGAACATTCCACAGATACTAGAATATTTGGCTGAAATGCTCCATAATGGCCTTTCTTATTCTTCCATAAAAATTCACGCTTCAGCAATATCTGCAGAATACAACACTGATCCGCCTGTTTTTTCGCATCCATTACTGAGACAGTTTCTAAGAGGGATAAAAAACATCAACCCTCCAAGGAAAGCACCAGTGCCGGCATGGGACCTCAACTTCATCTTGGAGGAGCTAACTTTGCCTCCTTTTGAACTGGCGGCCTCTTCAGAATTGCAATTCCTGTCTTGGAAAACAGCTTTCCTTCTAGCAGTAACCTCAGCAAGAAGGGTCTCTGAATTACAGGCCCTTATGGCAATACAACCATTCCTCATTTTTCATCAGGACAGAGTTTCATTGAGAACAAATCCATCCGTCATGCCAAAAGTGGTATCCAAGGTTTCACTAAATCAAGCTATTCATCTGCCTACCTTTTATCCTAATCCACAAAATAAAGGGGAAAGGATCCTGCACACCTTGGACATACACAGACAGTTGCGTTACTACTTGGACAGAACAAAAACTTTGAGAAAAACTGACCAGCTTTTTGTAGCCTATGCTGCTGGAGTACAGGGAAAAGCCATCTCAAAACAGACAATTTCTAAATGGATTGGAAATTGCATACGATTCTGCTACTCCTTTCATGGAAAGATTGTGCCAGCTAACATCAGGCCTCGCTCTACCAGAGCAACAGCCACCTCCACAGCTTTTTTGAGAGGGGTGGCTACAAGGGACATTTTAGAAGCTGCTACATGGAGCTCCGTGCATACATTTTGCAAACATTACCACCTGCCTTTATATTCCAGATCTAGGGCAGGATTTGCTACTGCAGTCCTGCAGGGCATTATAGCTACACCATCAACATCTTAGTGCCTACCTCCCCCAGCTTAGCTATGGTATTCTATTTGAGAAAAACTGACCAGCTTTTTGTAGCCTATGCTGCTGGAGTACAGGGAAAAGCCATCTCAAAACAGACAATTTCTAAATGGATTGGAAATTGCATACGATTCTGCTACTCCTTTCATGGAAAGATTGTGCCAGCTAACATCAGGCCTCGCTCTACCAGAGCAACAGCCACCTCCACAGCTTTTTTGAGAGGGGTGGCTACAAGGGATATTTTAGAAGCTGCTACATGGAGCTCCATGCATACATTTTGCAAACATTACCACCTGCCTTTATATTCCAGATCTAGGGCAGGATTTGCTACTGCAGTCCTGCAGGGCATTACAGCTACACCATCAACATCTTAGTGCCTACCTCCCCCAGCTTAGCTGTGGTATTCTACCCATTTGTGAAGTCTGTCAACCAAAGACTGTTCTAACCACAGGGTTAGTTAACAGATCTGTTAACTTTGTTTGTAAAGAAATCCCAATCCCTCAGAGCCAC
This sequence comes from Protopterus annectens, assembly GCF_019279795.1. NCBI lineage: Eukaryota > Metazoa > Chordata > Ceratodontiformes > Protopteridae > Protopterus > Protopterus annectens. The sequence continues at coordinate 515,605,820 of NC_056748.1, read as the reverse complement.
ATGCTCCAGGGATCTAAACCTTGTTATCACAATAAACAAAACATGCTGGAGGGATAGGTTAATGACCCAGAAACTCCCCAGACTCTGGAATAGATTGCCCATATATGTCAAGCAGAGTGCCTCTTTGGCCCTCTTCAAAAGGAACCTTGACGATTGGATGGGAGAAAGGAAATTCAGCCCAGGGATCACGTCAGTCGCCCTGCTAGACAGGGGTCTAAGGAAGTAAATAGTGTGGGAAGAAATAGCCAGAAAATTTTTATGGCTAGGCTTGTATAGGCCCTACGGCTGATAGCCTAGTACCAACCTATGAATCAGCATCACAGTATACAAATCAATCAAATAGGTATGCCACTGTTCTGCACTGAACAGCATTGGTTGTGCTACACAGTTTTTGATTGACTCATATTCTGCAATTACAATCAATCACCACCTCAGTATATGAACCAGTCAAATAACTGTTCATGAGATCTACCATTTCAGAGCAAGTGGTACGAAACAGGATGCACTTTTACGTCTACTTCACAAGTTTTGCAAGGGCTCCGCAATACGGTTACTCATTCTTAATCGTGCTGTCTTTCATGGTGCAATCTCGCTGAGCAGCTAGATTTTTCTGTTATTGGGTACAGCAGTGCACTTTAGTCGCCACTCAAAAAACATGCTCATGAAATCCTTAACTTGCTATAGTAGTCTGTAGCATATTCCAACCCATTTACAGGGTTAGAAATCTGCTCTGCTGCAAGTACCACTACTCTTCAATACTAATATACATGCAGATAGAAGGGTACCTGGAAACAGGAATGAAAAAAGAAATGTCTACATACAATCAAGTAGCTTTAGCTGAAAGGATGTTATGTAAGTATTTTATTTTTTGTAAAGCTAAAAGCAAGGCCCAACTTTTATTTGACTTTATACCTCCTCCTAGCTCAGCCACTGTGGCTACGTGTGATATATATTTTTATTTTTTTAATCATAAACCCTACTGGAATATACTGTCAATGCCTGCAGGCAAAGTAAAACTACAGACCTCTCAGACACCCCCCAAAAACACATGCGCACACATACACACACACACACACACACACACACACACACACACACACACACACACACACACACACACACACACACACACAAACACACACACACACTTAAAAATGTAATAAATGAATGGTCATAGCAAAACAAAAAATATAGTTACCTGCTATAACAATCTCCAAACACAAAAACAAAACTGGATCTCCACTTTGATTAATCTTTTCCACATCCACGAAAAAATCAGCAAAATAATTACTAATAAGTTTCTGAAATAGGCTGTCCATGTATGTGAAAATGCCCCTACTCTGTCATTATCTTATTATTTCATTCCCCTGATTTGCCAGAAAACTACATATTTTATGAGGATCACACCAAAAACATAAGACAAAAATTGGACATTCTGCAAAATTCTGGGCAGCTGAGATGTATGACGAGGGTGACTTAGTGTGTGTGTGCTCGTGTCCATGCATATATTTTGGCTGAAAATGGTCATGGTCGAGGTACATTTTTTGAGCAGTGTGAAAATAGGGTGCTCCACATTTTGACTGTTTGCCACACATTGCTATGGTCTGTGTTCCACACTGGTCTCTTAGCAGGTTGAGACCTATGTATGTTCCACACATATTATCACATTAATAACAATGTCCTAAGCACGCAATCAGTCATGAGGGATTTGGGCATCCAGGTTAATAGTAACCTGACTTTTGACCACCATGTTGCTTCCTTTGTACGGAAAGCTTTCTATATGGTGCACCTCATAAGTAAGGGTATCTCATCCAGGTATAAGGGGATCATAACATCCCTGCATTCTTTTCCCTTATAAGGCCAATTATTGAGTACAATACCGCCTTCAGCATGTACCTCGCAAAACGTGTGCAGCAGCTGCAGAGATCACAGAGGTTCTTCACAAGAAGAATCCGGGGCCTCAAAGAGCTACCCTACACAGATGGGCTAAAAGCCCTGTCCCTCTACTCAGTTTCATACAGACTCCTCATAGGTGACCTCTGTATGGCATACAAAGCAATCTCAGACCATACCTTGACGGGACTGCTGCATATCCGCAAGTCAAGCTCCACTCGAGTAACCCACACATGCAATCTCAACCTGGTCTGTGACATCAATAGGACTTGGTGGGAGAGATTTGTGTCCCAGAGACTCCCCCATCTGTGGAATAGACTCCCTCTCCACATCAAGAAGAGTACCTCAATATCCCTTTTCAAGCTCAATCTGGATAACTGGATGGGAAACAAAAACTATACCCCTGGGATTCCACCTGTGTCCCTGCTGGACAGGGGCTTTGGGTGTGGACTTGTCAAACATGGGCTAAACTCAAGGCTAGGCTTATAAGGGCCTTAGGGCCAATAGCCTAGTAACTTCCTATGATCCTATGAACCAGGGGATGAAAGGTTAATAATAGCAGCCCAAGATGGTGGACTTACATACATATTAGTTTACAAAGTCCACTAAACATGTGTGAGAAGCAGACAAATATAGGTTCTATACAAAAAAGAACTAGAAGTAGTTGCATACCTTGCTGCTGGGTGTGATACACACAGAGGGTCTATACACTGAAAGACACAATAGTGTAGCAAGACTGTTTCATTGAGCATTGTGCAAACACCACAATACAGAAGTAGGCGAGAAGCTTTAGGAACATGAACCATAAAGTATTACAGAGAATGATGAAGTGTGCATCAGACTGGATCAGCCATTACCAACAGTCCAAAAAAGTAGGTACAGGAACACCAGTTATAGTAGTTCATTAAAAACAAAAAAGTAGCATTGATCATTGAAATTGCTGCACATTGCCTTTACAGTGTTTTACATACAGCAAGACACAAAGTCATAAACTCTCAAGATTTGGAGGCAGAAATGAGAGCAATGTTGAGAAAAAATGCTGAGACAGTTCTAATAGCAGTAGTAGGAGCAATGGATCGAAAAAAAAAAAAAAAACTAAAGTCATTTTTAGATATGCTACCCATTAATGTAACTCCATATGAATTTCAGGAATCAATTCTGGCCCTATTGTGGGTGCTACAAATAACACTTTTGGATTACAAAGATTAAAGCAATACTAATTTCATCAACTTTAACTATACCCTGACTTAGGAATGGGGTCCATTCTCAAAAAACAAAACAAAAAAAAAAAAAAACAATTATCCTTGTTTCCTGTCTTTCCTGACCTAGAGTAGTCCAAATATAGGCTTTGCTGTATTCTGGACTTTTGGAAAGTTCCTGTGTTGCCCATTTGCTTTCTTGGATAAAGGGAGGCTTCTTTGTTCACCAGTAGCAGTGGGGAGCTTAGAGCAGCCTATCTATCCCTGGAGGAGTGTTCCCAGCACAGGAATCTGGTAGTCTATTGGCCGTTTTGGGCCAATTTCTAGCTCTTTCAAGTCCCCCCGTATAAAACCCGCTTTAGCACGGTTTTGCGATTTTGCGCATAGCTCAGCATCAGGCAGCGCCGCTTAATTGGGTCTAAACCATTCTCGGCTCCACAAAGTCTGCTCTTCACTTTTCCCTTAGAACTGATCCAGTTCTCATAATAAACACGTTATTCCTACTCTAAAGCCTGGCAATTGCTCACTAAAGCAATTATATAAGTCAGCACTAAAAATTAAAAGCACTACACCCTCACAAACTCCCTTTGAGTACCTTGTTCCCCACTGGCCCTTTTTTTCAATTATAAAGGAATTCCCAATACTATTCTAGCATGTCCAAAGGTCAGTTGTCAATCTCCTCTCTGGTCCAGCTGGTGAGTCTGGGAATCTTCAAGCAATGTTACAACTGCCTCATGTACACAAACAACCCTCTCCTCCTCCCAAAAAATTCCAACACATGTGAGAGATGCAACCATATAGCCAAACTGGAGGCTAAGCTCTCTCAACTCAGTACAGGTGTAACCAGTCAGGAGGAGAAGGAAACCACACTCACTACAATTCCAGTCTCACATAGACCTACCACGACAGCAAAACAAACACATAAACACACAAAAACATACACAGAGGCTCTAAATAAAAATCTGCCTAAGCAGCATAGACCTCTAAAGCAGACACCCAAGCAACCGCTACTCCAAAACAAAACACGTGCAACACATAGCTCACAAAGCCAGTGTGCTGAACAGTCACAGCCCTTAAGGCTAAACAACATACCTGATACACTTGTAATAGGTGACTCTATCATCAGGCACACTGATGTCCTGCTCACCAGGCTGAACAAGGACAAGGTCAGGGTGATCTGCCTGTCGGGCGCTAGGATCCACCACATAACACAAGCACTCAGGTCACTCCAAGGCAAGTACAAATATGACTAAGTCATTGTCCATGCTGGTGTGAATGACCCAAGACGTACCTCCCTGGAATACTTGAAAAGAGACATGGAGGAGCTCTCTGAGCATGTATCCCAGGCCGGTATGACCCTGACCTTGAGTAGCATCTTACCCTCACCAAGAATGATGCCACAATATGAAGACAAGATGATCAATTTCAACAATTGGCTTAAGTATTGGTGTCATTTAAAGGGGATCCAATGCCTGTCAGCCTGGGATGACATGCTCGACAAGCCACGATGCTTCGCTACGGACGGCTTGCACCTGTCAGCCCTGGGCTTTCGGATATTGGCAAAGGCTCTTGCCACCCCCATAGTGCCTTTTTTAGGCAAGGCTCAAAAGACAAATCCACCTCCATAGGTATCACAAGGAATAAGAAACTAAGAGTAATGCTACTCAACGCCAGAAGTCTAAACCTCAAGATGCAAGCACTCGAAACTCTCCTTAGCATGGAAAACATTGCTATCTGTGCAGTAACAGAAACCTGGTTCAAGGCTCCCGAGAGCACCACAGCACTACCAGGTTATACCTCATACCATGCTTCTCGTCCCCAAAACTTGGACCAAACCACAAAAGGAGGGGGAGTATCAATATTCGTCAAAGATACCCACACCTCCAGGTTGGTGGCACAGCACGAAGCATCAGAGATTATCCATGTGCAACTAACAGTGGGTAAAACTGCCTTCTAGTTTATAGCCTGCTACAGAACACCCTCCCAACCACAGGAACCCCACTCGGCCTTCCTGAGAACACTGGAAAATATGAAGGTCTCTCCAAAGACCATTATATTGGGCGACTTCAACTACCCAAACATAGACTGGAAGCATTACTTTAGCTCCAACATCCTAGCCCAAAGGTTCCAACAATTTATAAACTCAAATGCTATGGAACAACTTGTTACCACTCCCACAAGAGGGGAAAACATACTGGTCCTGATCATCACCAACATGGGGACTCTATGTTCCAGACCAGAAGTGTATCCCTCACTGGTAAGATCAGACCATAAACTAATCTCACTGGATACTCACATCCCGACCCCACCCCCTGCCCAGAAAACCACAGTGAAAAACTTCTCTAAAGCAAATTTTAAACTCCTCAAAACTGAGGTGGAATCCTTCAAAGCCCCTAGGCCTGTGGAAAATACGGCCCAGACCGCATAATCCTTCATAAACGCATTCTATGAACACCTTCAGGTATGCATGGATCATGCAATCCCAAATAAAACCAAGATCCAATCCTCCGAAGGCAAACGTCCTGTCTGGTGGACCCCAGCCATAAACAAACTATACAATAGAAGGAGGAAGCTACTATATGATAGAGCAAAATCCCAAAAAGGGAAGGCATCTCTGATCAGTATTAGCAAAAAACTAAGGGCACTCATAAAATCATCTAAGGCCAGCTTAGAGAGAAAAATTGCACAGGACATTAAGGATAATCACAAGGCTTTCTTTAGTTATGTTAGGAACCTGTGTGGAAATTCCCAGATATGCTCAGAATTAGTCCAAAATGACAAAATAGACACCGAACCCACAGACATTGCCAGCATCCTAGCTGACAGGTTCAGCGGAAATTTCTCCCCTCCTCCCCACCAAAAGGGCAAATATCTATCCCAGCAGAGTGCTGTCCCCCTGACATCTCAGATGCTCAGGTAAGAGCCGCCCTCTCCAAAGCAAAAAACACAACATCAATGGGACCAGACGGTGTCCCGGGCTGCGTCCTACATGAACTCCAAGAAGAGCTAAACCCAAGCATAAAACTACTGTTCAATCTCAGCCTTACTACAGGATATGTACCCAAAGAGTGGCATACAGCAACAGTGGTCCCTCTCCATAAAGGTGGTGCCTCAACGGATCCTGGAAACTATCATCCCATAAGCCTGACTAGCTTGGTCTGCAAAGCTATGGAAAGGATCATCATGGACCTCATAAATAAAGATATTGGGGACCTACAGACACTAGATCCTACCCAGTTCGGCTTTGTTAAGGGCAGATTCTGCCTCTTAAACCTGGTCAATTTCTTTGAAACAGTCAAAATCCAGGAAAAAACGAACAAATAAACTGTTTAAAAGCAAACAAAAACACTATAAGAGAAAGCTCTCTTTTATAAGAGAGCTTGCTCTTATAGTGTTTTTATTCTTTGAAACAGTCACCAAGGCCATTGACAAGGGGAAGGTGGTCCACACAGCCTACCTGGACCTCACAAAAGCCTTCGATACAATACCCCACTTGGGCATTATAGATAAGCTCACCAGCTTAAATATAAACCCCTATGTCACTAGATGGGTTGCAAACTGGCTCAAGGACAGAACCCACATGGTTGGAATTGCTGGAGCCATGTCAGACTCTAAATCAGTTACAAATGACATCCCACAAGGCTCAGTCCTGGGACCTCTCTTGTTCGGTATATATTTCTCGGAGGTACAGGCCAACATGGAAGGACTGTGGCTGACCAAGTTCACAGATGACTGCAAACTGGGTGCCATAATCAACTCTCCAGCCGACACAAGCATCCTCCAAAAGGGCCTCATAGAAACAGACAACTGGTGCCAGAGCCATGGCCTCAAGCTAAACACCAAAAAGTGTATAGTCATCCCCTTTGGCAAAAACAAAGTGCCCACAAATTACCACATAGGTGATAATCCATTAAGTTCAGAAGAAGTAATTAGGTACCTGGGAACCCAAGTTGATAGCAATCTCACATTTGCCAACCACGTGGCCAAAGTGGTTAGATAAACATTTTATATAGCCCACCTTATCATGAGGGGATTCACATCTAGATCAGGGGAGGTCATTGTGCCTCTTTACTCATCCCTCATCAGGCCCATAATTGAGTACAATGCCCCTTTTGGGATGTACCTTACCAGACACCTGCAGCAACTGGAAATACCCCAAATGTACCTCACCAAGAGGATCAAAGGGCTCAAACAGATGCCATATGCTGCCCGGTTAAAGAAACTCCAGCTCTACTCAGTGGCATACCACCTGCTCAGAGGCGATCTGTGCCTGACGTATAAAGCCATCTCCAACCCGGAATTAATAGACATGCTGCACCTCCGAAAATCCAAATCCCATCGAGCTACTCACTCGAGAGACTTGAACCTCAGACCTTAAATAAATAGGACATGCTGGAGGGACAGATTCGTAACCCAGAGGCTCCCTTCACTCTGGAATAAAATCCCAGTCCAGGTTAGGCAGAGTCCCTCATTGACTCTCTTCAAGAGGAATCTTGATGAGTGGATGGGAGATCATAGGTTTACCCCAGGTATCACTTCTGTGTCACTGTTAGATGGAGGCACAGTATACTAACCTCGAAAAAGGGCTTAGCAAAATTAATTTAAAATGGGTGGCGAAAGCCAAACACACTCTGGCTAGGCTTATAAATGCCCTAGGGCAGATAGCCTAGTATGAACCTATGAACCTATAATGGTATTAGAAACGCAACAGTTTTGGAGAAATTAAACCATACATCTGACGCATCTACTTAAATGGCATGTATGTAAAACAATATGCAACATGTCCAAGTTTAATCCAGAGTTATGCAATACTACCCTATTGTCTTTTAACTGGAATACCCAGAAATCCTACCCTTATAGGATGCTTTAAATGAATTCAATGCAACTTCTAAATAGCCTTACAACCCCTGGAAGGAAGACACTAAAAGAAAATAATGTAATTTGGCTATGCCCAAAGAGTAGAATGCTAATGCAGGATAAATAAAAAGTGTGGAAAGAGTGGTAAAAATACAAAACATCACAATATCTCAAATTTCAGAGTGCTCCACATCTGTAATAAAAAGAAAATAAATGAAGGCAAAAAACCAATACCAAACAACACTCTGAACTATAGTTAACCCAACCCTATAAAGATTCCTGTAATCTGTTAAAGGCATCTGGCATCCTCGCCAAAAAATCAACCCTTATCCTTCTCCCAAAAACTTGTAACTCAAACCTGCAATAGAATTCAGCTTTTATTTCATAGATAGTATAGTGTTCCTAACCAAGAATTCACCCATCTAATCCCAACCCTGCCCAACAACCATATTTCACTACATCCACTTTCACCTTCAAACCAGGTCCCTCATTCCATGTAAAACAACAATGACTCATGTGGTGCACTAATACAGAATACTGCAGTTGCAGGTATGTATTATGGGGTGTAATTTTGGACAAAGCAAAAAATATTGGTGCGGGAATGGCTATTGGGTATATGCCTGTTTTACAGATATACTGATCTTAAATAATTATTAAAGTTAACGATGCTTTACTGTACTGAACTAGAGTAACTCATCATTTGACCGATGCTCCGCGGTAGTTCACCCTGCCAATCATGTACGGTCACCCTGCCAATCATGTGCGGTCACCCTGCCAATCATGTACGTTATGCCCACTCCACGCCCAAAGCTGAGCAGAACAGAGTGCGAGGTACTTCACTTGGTGATTACCCAAATGCTTCCCCTGCCTTCACTCCACTAATATAATAAAATACAATCCGATATACAACTTATGATTGCAACAACTACCCTGCCAAAAACCAAAATAGAAATTATACTCAGATAAGGAAATCTGTGGAAATAACTGTCCACCCATACCACAAGAAAATCATCAGACTGAAAAAATAAATAAGCAACATTACTGGTCAATAACTACTTCATAATGTTCAACTATCCCTGATTTTGCCTCATATTATTTACCCTTGTCATTATAAAATGTCTTCTGGTAAATCACTGAAGACTACAGTTGGTCCATAATGTCAGACATTAGAGTCAGTCTTTAGGAAATCTATGTTGATGAAAATCCATTTTCCTCCTACTAAATGTAAATTAGAGTAATATTTAAAAGTTATACATGATTTTGGACTTGTAAAGACTCTGGTGGTCATCAGTCTAGGGTTATCTTACAGATTAGTACCTCGCAGGATGCGCAGCAGCAAATACTGCCCGGACATGCCCCCTGGACCGGGCTACGCAATATTGACATAACTATCATCCTCATTACGCTATATAATTCCTAATAATTAATAATAATTACTCTGAACAAACAGCGTAAAACAGTTGTATAACTGCTTTGCAGGTGGGCCGGCCCCCCTGCACCCCCCTACTTAAATATACCAACTCCGAGACCACTGTACATTGGGGAAAAGTATACATCTCCTTTACGTTTTGCTTTGTATGAATAAATAGTAACGAGTATCATCCTCATTACACGACATGCGCCATATCTGTTAAATAAATAACTACCGTTTATTAAGGTAAACAAACACAATGTAAAACAGTCTTATAAATGTTTTTGCAGGGGGGCATGCCCCCCTGCACCCCCCTACTAATCTATACCAACTCCGAGACCACTATACCGCCCGCGAGGTACTAATTTGTCAGATAACCCTTATGTATACTTATGTATGTGTACTTATGTATAAAAACTTTTCTGTTAAACTGAAAATAACTTACTCGGTGTTACTATTAAGATGCAGACGCCGTTTGTGTAACACATTTCACATTTGAAATAGCTGTCGCGGGCATGTGGATGCTGCCCTTGACAACTACACCTGTCAGTCAAAACTGCCAATCATGCCAGACACGCCCAAAGCTGCGCAGTACCGCCCACGAGGTACTAATCTGTAAGATAACCTAGTCTAGTATAAACATATGAATCTACTAGTTATGTACAAATCATGGCACAACAATGCCACTGAATGCATCAGTCATACTTATTTCTTCCTACAACATATACTCCAAATTCAAGAATTTACATAAATAATGAAAGAGAATCAAAATAATCTCATACATAAAAACATACAACTAACCTGAAGCATCCTACAGTAGGCTTGTAAACATGTAGAAGAATGGGTGGGAGGGTGGCCTAATGGTTAAGGTGTTTGCCTTACAAACACAAGGTGCAGGGTTTGAGTCTCACAAGGGATAATTGGCTAAGCTTAAAATGGCTCGCAAGAGCAGTTAGCTTAGCACTAATTTAATCTATGAATCTATGTAGAAGAATGTTTCACTGGAGCCATATCTATGTGCGAAGTGGACTGTTCCTTCAATTGAGCCAGCAGAAAAAAACTACCTAGTATTTGAGCAATAAAACATGGCCATAATCACTTTCACATGCAGCACCCCACAATAAAACTAATTCTAAACTTATTGTCACTGTTCACAAAAGGAAAACACAATAAATGCTGTTTAAAAAATACATAACTAATAAGCCCCACTAAAACAATGAACAATGACCACACCTTCTCGGTTGCACTCAAACGCAGCAGAGCAAAGCAAAATGAACATGACGAACCTCCGAGAAAATAGGACATCACTGAAAAAATAGGCAGTTAGCAATGGAGATAACATTTCTCTATTAACACAAACACACACCTAAATTACTGCACACTCAGAGCGCTGGAAAACTAGGAATCTGTGTAGAATTAAACCTATAATACAAAGCTTTACACTATATAAACCATGCAAGATGGAAACAATTACATCAAATACATACTGTCCACTTAAATTTCTCCAGTAATGAAATCAAAACACAAGAGATGACATCAATAACAGTTTAAATTAGAATCTCCAAAACATAAAAAATGTTCACTTACCTATAATGTCCACGTGTCTAGTCTAAACAAGTCCCATTAATTCTTTGAGCAACCATCTCCTACAATGTTGACTGCATCTCCAGATGGCTTGCACAGATTCTACAGAACAGCTTAAACAGCAGAATATTGCCATTATCTGTAAAACTTACTTCAAAATTCAAGTCACCTACAGCAAATCATGACAGTCATTTATAATTCCAGTGTCACCAACCACGAAAAGTAAAATTGTTAAAAAAAACAGTACTAATTTAATAAAACAGACTGCAATAATCTCTTGTTAAACCTTCCCTTATGACTAACTTCCACAACTAAGCAGAATTCTGTAGAAAGTGACACACACATTATTTCATAAACCAGCATACCTACCCCCAAACAATTAAGCCAAATGTTGTCTGTCCACATGATGCACCTAGACAATATCTGACTTTACTACTTGGTAATGAATGCATGAATAGATAACACTGGCTAAACACATTCAGATAAATACATACATTCAATTGCAAAAGGCATTTAACAGCTTAGCATTTCAATGTCTCATTCAGTGAAATGAAAGTCAATGCCAATCCAGAAACCAATGCACTTAGCACCTCATCAAGTTGAATAAGACCATTTTCACCTCTGCTGGCACCCATTGTTTAATCCATTATGTCCAAGACCAAAAACACAACAGAAAGCCAAGGATGACTGTAGCAATTTTAGAATAATTAACATGCAAACCAATTGATTTGGATGTCTTTTACCACAAACTGAAAAATGTGCGACTATTTTTATATATTTAGTCAATGTTTTGGTTAATTTAACAAAGTTCAAAAAAATGAATTTTCAGTGGAGATTGATATCTGCAGAAAATGATAATAAAGCTATGTATACATTTGTAAGAGCCATATTTATAGGCTTGTAACACAGTTGGAACAGATGTGAAAAAATAAGTTCAGTGAAAGTCAGGAGAACCACAAATCTCTTGGGCAGCTGATCTTTGTGGTTCCCCTGACTTTCATTGAACTTATTTTTGAGAACAGTTGCGAAACAAAGGTTGGCATGAGAGGAAACATATTTATTTTAATGCTCTAAATGTATGAGTTGGGTTAAGTCTGAAGATGGCCTGAAACACAAAAGGAAAAAGTACATCACACTATTTTGACTTGTATACCTTTTTTGCTGTAGTCATGTAAACACGTTATGGTCCTGCAATGCACTCACCAGTGCACACACTGTCTGTAAAAATATCATGCATATACCTTTTGTACAAGTCTTCTTGACACACTGTAAAATTCCTCAGCCTTCACAGCAGACAAGACTCTTTCTCCACTTCCACATACTGCAGCTCCATTCCTGTCACCCAACAGTCACCAGGAAAACAGGCCTAAGCATGTTATGCCTACTAACTCTGCTTCCATAGAAGGCCGTAACTTAGTCATATGTCATAGATTCATAGGAGATGCAAATCAATTGAGCTGCAAAGACGTTTCAGCTTTGCCAGTCCTCCCTTTTCAAGAAGGGCTAGGCCTGATGACTTTATGAATACCCAACTAGTTTTCCTTTTCAAATGCAGAAAGTGTGTCACACTGTTAAACTGGGAGAGCTAGTTTGTTCTAGAAAGGTGTGTAATCACTGTGTTGTATATCTATACCTCCATCATGTGCATTTATTTGTGGGAATAGATGTACATCTGTGGTCTGAGCTGTTTGGTTTATGGATGTATAAGAGTTTTTAGATTATTGGATCCACTGTAACCAGCAAAGCCTCCTTGTGTCACAGTAGTAACACACGATAACCCTGACCGTAATGCTAGCCTGTGTCTTAAACAAAAAAAATAAGCTCTTGCCATAACACTACCACTACAGAAGACAGTTGTGACTCTCCCATCACACATTTGCACGTGTACACACACACAGTAAATTTGTCCCCTAACCTAACCTTAAACAGTCACAATCACACACCTGAATCTGTCCTCTTACCCAGTCTATCCCCTAACCCTATAATACACACACACTTGTGTGTGTATGTGAATGTAACAGTATATATATATATATATATATATATATATATATATATATATATATATATATATATATAAGACAGAGTCCATATGACTCAAAGATGTCTAGTTACTCCACAGCAAATACCCTCTACCACTTATCCCCCTACTGTTAGTAATCAGGTTCTCACTGCCCTCTCCAGAGATAAACACACTACAGCAATGGGCCCTGATAACATCCAGGGATGCCTTCTAAATAGTTTGATACATGACATGTCAGGCCAACTAGAACCTCTATTTAGCCACAGTCTCCAGGCAGGCTTTATCCTTAGGGAATGCAGGACTGCAATGGTCATCCCTCTACATAAAGGTGGACCATCAACAGACCCATAAGCTGGACTAGTCTTATATGGAAGGTCATGGAAAAAGTTATCATGGATCTAATAAATACATTGGAAATCTTCAAACACTGGACCCATCCCAGCTTCGTTTTGTCAAGGGTAAGTCACACCTATTAAACCCAGTGGACTACTGTGACAATGCCACTTGAACTATGGATGACTGGCAAAAAAGTTCATACGGCCTACCTGAACCTGGTAAATGCATTGAACACACTGCCTCCCCTAGGTATTATAGACAATCTGAAAAATGTAGACATAAATCACTATGTAACCCGATGGATTGTCAAATGGCTCATGGATAGGACACATGAAGTTAGGCTGGGAGAATACAGCTCCTCAACTAGGCCTGTTGCTAGTGGTGTTCCACAGGACTCAGCACCTGGACCTCTCCTGTTTGTTCTGTTCTCCTGTTTGTTTCTCTGTTTGTTGACTGTGTATCCCAGAGAATTCAATAACCGTCTTACATAAGCCAGATTTTCCAGAAGTATGTGTTTGTTGTCCGCTTGGATCAGGCAGTCGTCCAAATAAGGGTAAATTTGTATCCCTTGAAGTCTGCAGTAGGCAATTACTGATGCCAGGCATTTCGTGAATACTCTGGGCGCAGTAGATAAGCCAAAGGGCAATGCAGAGAATTGATAGTGGATTGAACCTGCAAGAAATCTGAGGTATCTTCTGCAGCTTTGTCTGATTGGGACATGCAGGTATGCCTCCTTGAGGTCCAATGTCACCAGCCAAAACTCCTTGCCCAGCATGGGAAGAAGCTGCTGTAATGTGAGCATCTTGAATTTTGGTACGAGTAGAAATGTGTTTAGGATGGATAAGTCCAAAATGGGTCTCCAGTCGGTTCCTTTCCTTGGTACCTGAAAAAGTCTGGAATAAAAACCTTGACCTTGTTCGTGAGTAGGTACCTCTGGAATAGCTTTCATGGCCATAAGCTTTGAAATTTGTATTTGAACCTCTGCCCTTTGATTGTGTGGCAGGTTCGGCATGCCTCTCATTTTTGGAAGAGTGTGAAAATGAAATCTGTAGCCTCTGTTTATAATGTCCAGGATCCATTTGTCTGTTGTGATAATATGCCAATTTCTTGTAAATAATGCCAGCTTTCCTCCCAAGGGTGCTGTCAGCTGAGACTTGCTTGGCATGAAAAGGGGGAAGTCATTGGGTTTGTTTCCTGTATTGCTGTGCACTGTATTCGCCATCTCTTGGTGCTGGAGTTTGCCATTGTCTGCCTCTATATGATCCTTGAGGTTGTCCTCTGCCCCTTGTGCGCCTGTATCTACCTCTTTGTGGCTTGTCCGTGGCTGGAAAGGACCAGGTCTTTGAAGGCCAATTTCTGCTAAAATGTGGTGGTTGAACCTGTAGAAAAGCTTTGACAGTTTGCATAGATTTAGCTTTTTCTTCCATTTTCCGTAGTATCTCCTCAGCATTAGTACCAAATAGTACATCCTTTTGTAAAGGAGCATCTAGTAGCTTAGCTTTAACATGGTCAGGCAAGGTTTGTTCCCTAAGCCAGGCATGTCTACGAATGACTGATCCTGTCACAGCAGCTCTACTTGAGGCATCTAGGGCATCATAGCCACATTGTAAGGTGTGTTGACCCACTTGTTCTGCACTATGCATCATATCCTGCAACTCCTTCAAATCTGGTTGTTCAGGTTGAGACATTTTATTTCTTAATTGTGATAACAGAAACTGCTGATATTTAAGCATATGGAACTGACAATTTAAGGCCCTCATGGCTAGGGTGGCCGAGGTATATACCTTTTTTCCCCACCTTTCTAAGGATCTATACTCTCTTTCGGAAGGTAGTGGATTCTTAGCAGTAGAGGCCTTCATTCCCTTGGGGCCTTGAGAAATGGTTTCAGGGTCAGCATTATGGCTTTTGTAAAGAAATTGGTGAGAGATAGGAACTCGGTAGTACCTATCAGGCTTGACTGGGGCAGGAGGCACGGAATCCTGATTTAGGCAAGCCTCCGAGTAAACATCATCAAGTATGTCCAAGACAGGAGGTATCGCCAGAGGTCTGTGCTGAGGTAACAAAAGAAATTCCCTAAGTCTTTTCTTGGAATCAGAAAAGTCTTGGCCTTCCCAATGGAAGTGTTCCCTCAAGGTGTGCAAGGTTACCCCAAAAGAGAAATCCTCTGGGGGAGATACAGAAGGAATGGACTGCTCAGCATCCGAATCTTCAAAAGGGGAGTACGAGTGTTCCTCTTCATCAGAATGTTCTGAAAAAATGGAGTCCTGGTCAGAAGAGGGAGAAGCTTCCTCCACTCTGGGTCTCTTGTCTGGAGGGGGTTGAGAACCCCTGATAAGAGTAATTAAATCCTAAGCCATTTTTAGCATCTGCTTTTTAGGCATGGGGCCTGGAGATGTGCCCTGTGCAACAGGCCTCCTGGGATGCATGGCTGATTTGGACTTAGTAAAGGCCTTTATGGAGAAGGAAGACGAGGGTCTAAAGACACCTTGGGTGGAAGTGGACCTGTCCACATTAGGAGGCTCAACACTCAAAGTGGCTTCGGTGGTTGTAGTCTGGGAATGGGCCGAGGTACCTGCGGTCTCGGTTACAGAGGACACCGCCAAAGAAGTGTCGTCGGTAGTCAGGAGCTGCGTAGGCAAATAGTATTCTTTTGGTCACTCATGTCACCAATGTTTGTGGACTAAACGTTTGGGAGTTCTGGGGATACATGGAGTGAGTCAACCGATGCGATGGGTCTACAGGAGTAGGGAGTGGCCAATGTGTAGTAGTGTGGATACACCGCAAATATGACTGGCGAATGGATAACTGCAGTGTTAGGGAGGGGTTGGGGTGTGTGTTTGGGGAACCAGGAGCCATGGGTATATGGGTATATATGCAAATGAAGCAGCACATCAATAGTGTATTGGCTAGAGCAACCGCCTCACGAACAGACATTTCCATACCGAATCCCACTGTGTCACATACCATTTACCATCTGTACATGAACATATACTGCGACATCTGTCCACTGTATAACCTGCAAAATATCAATTAAAAGTTAAATGGAGTGAAGTGTCGGTGTCATAATGAATAAGGCACTAGTAAGCAGGTCAAGCATATATAAACACCGGTAAGCATGTGTAAGTGCGTTTACGCGGGGTATGTATTGCTTTACAGACACACACACACACATATATATATATATATATATATATATATATATATATATATATATATATATATATATATATATATATATATATATATGTATGTGTGCGCGTAGATATACACAGATATACAGCTAAGAGAGGAAACAGCACACAAGAATGACATATGTTCACAGGCTATGCCAATGGAAGTGAAGAGCCCAAGCAAGAAACATGAAACACGTAGCATGACCTTCCACCCCCCCCCCAGCCGGACACGGGAAACATACACACAAACAATGTAAAGAGTCCACTGCTCCTCAGACCACAGGCAGGATACAACTGGGGGGGTACACAGTGCACCCATGAATTCTAATCTTGGAACACAGACAGCAGCATCCCTTGCGGGACACCCCAAACATTGGCAAAACCAAAAGAAGGTGATAGACCGAACAATCCAGCTGGGGTGTATACATACTGGGAATACAAGGGTGGGAAACCCTGATGACCCATGGACCAACAGAATTGTATGGAATGGGTCCCATGAAGTGGAGAGTGGGCAGCGTGTAGTGGTGTATCCAGAACAGACCAGGACCCAGAGTAAGGATGGGTGCTGTTGAGGAGGTGCAGGTGGGGGAACTACGGGTAGCTACTTATGGTTCTAGGTGTTCAGGTGTTGGCTGATGTGGACCTATATGGACAGCCCTAGGGATGTAAGCAAATATGTACATTGGGCAGAGGTGTCGTCCAACGGGCAGCCACACCCAGTACGAGTCCCACTGCAGCAAAGTGTAATCTATATGGCAAGGAATGGAATAACCAGATGTAGATGTATATATGTAGAGGTAAGTGTGTGTATATCTACCCATAGCGACATAGAGATAAGCCTCTCCCTCTCCGTAGTACAAATATATACATAGAGAGACAGAATACAGATACATACCCACATATAAATATATGCATATGCAGACGCCCATAGACCCATATGTTGTGAGATATATATATATATATATATATATATATATATATATATATATATATATATATACATACATACAGCAAAATATAAATATACATGTATGCATACATATACAGATATATCTGTATATAGTAATGTAAATATATATATATATATATATATATATAAAACTGTAAATATACACATGTATATAGCTAGGATACAATATAGCAGTTACGAGTAACATATGATCCCAGGCCGTGCATATGGGAGTGAGGGGTCCAATAAACAAACGTGTAACATGTAGCATCAATCCCCCACCCCCCAGCTAGGCCAGTGAGACATACAGACACACAATAAAGGTAAACACAACACTGCTTCCCAGACCACCGACAGGATACTACCAGTGGGAGAGACCTGCCAGGTCTAATCTTGAAACACAGACATCGATGTCCCTTGTGGGTCACCAAAAATGAATGATCGGAGGCAGTCCCGGTAATGACTTATCACACCAGTCTGTAGATGTACATGGACCAGTAGGTTGTGCAGCTTGATAACCCATGGGTCGACACAACGTATGACATGTGTCTCAACAAGGGGAGAGTGGGCAGTGTGTAGTGGTGTGCTTATATCCCACCTGCACCCACAGTAAGGATGAGTACTGCAGAGGAGTGGCAGGTGGGGGAACTATAGGTATGCAATTATGGGTCTAGTTGTTCAGGTGCTGGCTGGCGCAGTCATATTAGGACTGCCCAGGGATGTAATTAATATTCCAAAATGAGCATAGCTGACACCCATACCTCTCAACCCCTAAGAGCACATCCACTGGACAGGCCATAAACCATTGGGGGAACAAATAGACACCATACCTCTGAACTGTCCCCGATTTTGACTCAGTTTCTAACTCTGTCCCACTTAAAGCCTCCTGAAACTAGTGACGTTTGGAGGAAAGGTGGTGAATTACACATAATGAATAATGACAACAATTAAGAGTTATAAACATAATTTACCTCAAAAATGTGTATGAATTCATATGCTCTGAGTCTGACAATATGTCAGGTTAATAGCACCAATAATTTAAATGTGTCCCTGATGCTGTTATGCTGTGCCCCTGATTCTGTTTGTATTTTTTCCCAGTCGTATGAGAGGTCTGATAGGGACAGAAAGCACATATTCCATTGACAACCTTAGAAAGATGATAGAATATTAGGTATGCAGTAGCATGAGTCATCTGAAGGATGTGGGTTCCAAAACCCAATTACTTGTTTGTATTGAAGAGTGTCAGTTCCCATGTATTAGCCAGATGGATGCAGATTCTAACAGGAACACACCAATAATATGAATCAAACTCTGGACAGGCAGCGGATTCTGTACAGTCGAACGGGATACTGTCACCTAATGGGCAGCCATTTCCAATACTGTAGGCATGTAATCCGATTTAATAGGCATCACAAGGTAATATCGTAGTCCTCACTCCCACACAGGGGTGTGAGTGTCAGATGCAAACACCAAATGCAGTGCATTTGCAAGTGCGGGGGCAAGTGGGTGTAAGCCTGCCTCAGCCGCCAGTATGCGAGTATTACACTGGTAAAGCAATGTATAGGCTAACTAAGTGTAAGAAACTGTAACCAAAGGTTAGCATGCTTAGCAACATGCAAAACCACGCACACCCGCTCACAACTGCTTTAATGTGCCTTAATCACTCTGTATCCAATGGCCTTGTTCTGCCCTGCAACAAAATAAGTGGCCTCTGCAAGGACCGAAACCAGGACCCTCCACACAAAGCTATTGTGATTTACCACTAAGCCATGTCAGATATACAGACATCGGACCTTATCACAAACATATCATCCAGTGCAGTCATTCAACAGTATAGCAAATGTATTCCATCATGTAGATGTATGTGTGAGTGTTTATGTCCAGATATAGATACATACATATATATAGATATATCAGGAACATCCCATGTGACAACAAAGCATTACAAAGGAATGAAAAGGGAAACACCAGCAACGCCTGTATTATGTAGTGGTGTTGTCCTATGTAATATCAAGACTCCCTCAGACAGACATGTGTCATTCATACACGCAAACATTTGTACATTGGCCATATACATCACTATGTGCATGTTATTTACATTAACACAACAGTTCCTGTCCAATCATTATGTGAGAACAGTACTCTTGCAAGGTGCTGTGTGCGACATCATCATCATGAAAAAGGTAAATGGGGTAACCATAGAGGGACCGGTAGTGTTGTGGGTACAATGGAGTCATCTGCATCACGTGTACCTGGAACATTTAGGACTCGTGCATACTAGGATAGTGTGCCTGAGAGACAGGGGTTAGGACAACTGGAGTATGTTGTAATGCATATTCAAAGAGTTACATGTATCCATTGGACACGTGTGTGAAATGGACAGCTATGTATAGGCCAAATGTTGTTCTAGGAACCAATTGGCCTTTTGTTTCCGAAGGGTGAGAGTGGGATGTGGTGGAAAGAGAGTAGATATGCTCGTGGAGGATAGGTAGGGTAGGATGACAGACAAGACAGCATACAGGGTCGGTATATGACACACGTGGGGGGATACACCTCAGACGGGGAGGGGTGTTTAGCATTTACAAGCCCATGAGCCCCCAGATGGAAACAGTGGGACGGAGGTCCCCAGCCATGGGCAGCCACCACTGCACCAAAACAGCTGCAAAGGTGGCAGTGCTGGGGGCTATCTAAGAGGGGCAGCATCACCCTGTAAATTGATACTCTGCCCTTGAGCTGGTGTATCTGGCATTGGAACCCCTTATTTAATGTACTACTACTGTTTTATATACTCTGTATTGTTGTGTAAAATCTCCTTGTATGTAATTAAATATGGAGGTTTTCTCCCTGGGCCTCCACTGAAAATGGGCTCATTTCAGGCCCAGTGGACTTTCCCAGTAAACAAATGCAATAAATAAATGAATGAATAAATAAACCCACCCTCTATAAAATACTTGAAAAACATGTCTTCCATACCTCCCACAGTACTAACCATTCACTTCCAACCCTTATAGATATGTTTAATAAAGATAGAGATAACAACAAACTAGTCTCCCCCATTAATTCTATACTTGTCTATAGCCTTCAAAAAAATTGTCACAATAAACCTTAGACTGAAAAAAATGCAAAAGCAATACTACTGGTCAATAACTACTTCAAGCTGCTCAACTATCCCTGATTTCACCTCAAACAATCCCCCTTCCCCTTATAAAACATTTTGATTTTCTGGTAAATCACTGAAGGTAGCAGTCAGTCCACCGTGTCAGATATTAGAGTTTCATACTTAGTCTTGTTGAAAATGCGGTTATTCTCCAACTAACATGAATTAGGGTAACGCTGAAAAGTTATACCTGATTTTGAACTTGTACAGACTCTGGTGATGACTAGTCTACTATGAACGTACTACTTATGCACAGAACATGGCACAACAATACACTGAATGTATAATTTATACTTATTCCTTCCTACAACATATACTCCAAATTCAAGACTTGACATAAATAATGAAAGAATTTAAATGATCTCATACATAAAAACATGTCCTAACCTGTAGCACCCTTAAGTAGGCTTGTAAGCATGTACTGTAATGTCTCACTGGAGCCATATTTGTGTGTGAAACGGACCATTCTTTAATTGAGCCAACAGGAAAACCTACCCAGTATCTGAGCAATAAAACATGGCCATAATCACTGTCGCATAGAGCAGCAAGAGGTGAAATGAAAACTCTGGTTTCACAACCTCTCAACAAAACTAATTCTAAACTTAAATGTCAGTTCCCACAAAAGGATAACACAATAAATATTGTATAAAAAATACCTAACTAATAAGCCACACTAAAACCTTTTATCAATGAACACATCTTCTCAGTTCAGCTAAAATCCTGCAGAGCAAAGGAAAAAGAACATGGTAAACCTCCTAGAAAACCAGACTCCCAAGCAATCAGTGGAAATATAGCTAGTTAACAATGTGAATAACCTCGTCCATTAACACAAACACACAGTGAAATTACTGCACACTCAGAATGCAGGAAAACTAGCAACCTGTAAAAAATGGAACTTATAATACAATGTTTTACACTATATAAGCCATGCAACATCAAAACAAGAACTACATCAAATACATACTGTCCACTTAAATTTCTCCAGTAATAA